>NC_090651.1:194351154-194591154 GCF_040937935.1 Hyperolius riggenbachi
ACATAGCATGCAGGGAGTGGTGAATGATGTCAGGTCATATATGTGATGGTGGGGCTATGGCACTAAGGCCCCTTTCACACTGAGGTGCTTTTCAGGGAATTTTTAGAGCTTTGCTGAACACCAGCGAACAGAGAATGGCTATGACAAAGTTGCACTATGGTAGCATTCACACTACAGTTGCGATTTGTATGAAAATCACAAATGCACTGCATACAGCATTTTGGGAGCGTTTGCAATGAGATCTTTGTTTCTTGAACAAGTTCTCTTCCCACCCAGTAGCACTCACTGTGATGCCGACCTCTCCCCACCAAGTGTGACCCTCCCTCTCCGTTCAGCGGTTTCTTACTTACTGACCCAGCAGTACCCAGTGTAACCTTACTTCCTGGGCTAATATTTCATGCCACCCGGCTGGAAAATATTTCTGGGTAGAACACTGCCAAGACACATTGCAGCTCAGTACAGGGGACCCTGAGTCCAAGACATATCCCAGCTAGGATGTCTGGTCACGGTATCTAAAGATATCCATCAATCAAAAGCAAGAGATAAGGGCTTGAAGAAGAAAGTTAAGTTGGGCAACTTTTGTCAAGAAAACAAGGCATTATCACTGATAAGAGGCAACCAACGATTGATAAGATACAGCTCAAGTCAATCCAACAGTTGGATTGACTTGAGCTGCGTCTTTATCAGTTGTTGGTCGCCTCTTATCAGTGATAACGCCTTGTCCAACTTCTTCAATTTGTTGATAATTGTGCATTTAAAAGACTTTTGTTGAGAGCGTGTACGAGCCTTTAGGAGAGAGTTTATTACGTAATGAACAGATAAAACTAAAACATAAGGGATGACCATGGAATAAAGAGAAAGCTATGGAACAATGGGGTAACTATGGGACAGAGGAATAAAGGTAGCCATACACTGGTCGATTTGCCATCAAATTCGACCAACAGATAGACCTCTCTCTGATCGAATCTGATCAGAGAGGGATCGTATGGCTGCCTTTACTGCAAACAGATTGTGAACCGATTTCAGCCTGAAACCGTTCACAATCTGTGGTGGTGGTGCTGCTGCCGCCGCTCCCACCGCCCGCATGCATTACCTGCTCCGGCCGGCGCCCTTACACACTCCAATGAGTTCTGGGTCACCATGAGCTTGCTGGTTAGTCTGTACCTCTCGGTGTTACAAGCCCTACTGCATAGAGCCAAATTAATCCATGCCATACACTGATGAGGATCAAACAATCCGAAACAGTCTGTATGCATGTTGGATTATTATGGCTCTGTACAAATTAACAAGCTGACACATCATTGCATTCCAGCAGTTCTGGAGGTGTGTTTAGCTTCTAATGCTTCATACACACTTGAGATAAAAGTCTTTGGAAAAGGCAAGATCACAGACCAATCTTACCACCCTTCATGTAGTATGAGAGCCATACTCTACACAGTCTATTCTATGGAGCTGCACTCCCCATCAGATAAAATCTTTGCAAGATGCTGCACACAAAGATGCCCGTACACACTCAAAAGATCATTATCTGCAAAAGATCTGTTCCTGCAAAATATCCATTCCTGCAAAATGCATTCATAGTCTATGAGATCTGCAGATCATCATACACACTTGGTTTAACAGACAATCATCTGCAGATCATCTGCAGATCAGATCCACCAGGATGGATTTTCAGATCTGCAGATGATTGCCAGATATGCAGATGAAGTCTGTTAAACCAAGTGTGTATGATGATCTGCAGATCTCATAGACTATGAATGCATTTTGCAGGAATGGATATTTTGCAGGAACAGATCTTTTGCAGATAATGATCTTTTGAGTGTGTACGGGCATCTTTGTGTGCAGCATCTTGCAAAGATTTTATCTGATGGGGAGTTCAGCTCTATAGAAAAGACTGTGTAGGTATGGCTCTCATACTACATGAAGGGTGGTAAGATTGGTCTGTGATCTTTCATTTTCCAAAGACTATAGTCTGATGTGTGTATGCACCTTAAGGGTACAATGGTTAATTTGCATATATTCAGCAGTGGTGCTCTGGGAGACATCTCAAGCTCACTCCAACCTGAATTATCGCAAATTCTTTCTGTTTTACGAAAGCAAACTTTTTGTTGTTTTTTTTACTTACTAGGGCTTCCTCCAACCCCATAAGCAGGGATGCGTCCCTCACCGTCCTCCCGCGTGCCTTAGTTAATTCGCAATCTACTTCGGTATTTGGCTCAGTGACGTCAGTGAGGGGCCTTCTGCACATGCACAGAACATCTGCGCAAGCGCAGAAGACCCCAGCTGACGTTACTCAGTCAGACTGAGCCGAGTAACGGGTGTTGACTGCGGCTGAACAGAGGATTGTTGGAGGACGGCGAGGGACGCATCCATGCTTATGGGGCTGGAGGAAGCCCCGGGTAAGTAAAAAAACAGCCCCTTTGTCATCTCTGAGTCTCTTTACGCCCCTCTGCCACTACCCTAACCTATCCCTATATCTATCTCTCGCTCTCTCCCTTTCTTTTCTGGTCCAAAAGCCTTAATATTAACATTTGAAATAAGTACTATATCAATTTAAAGCATGGGAATAAAGTTTAGGGTCAATTAAACACATTTTCAGTAGATAAAATGCATATATTTACATCAGCACTGAAAGATGGACAAATGGTAAGAAAGATGGACAGGGTTCCCAAAAAAGGGACAGTTTGGAGCTATGTCTTCTTGCTACTAACATGTTAACAGGGACATCTATGGCATGGACAACAGAGACCAGCTATGGTGGAAAAAAAGGATATATTTGTGTCTCCAACATTGAAAACGTATCACCCTCTTACTCACCAGATCCTCACTAGGTCCCCCGGGCTCTATCCAAGCCCCCACGGAAGCCACGGCCCCCGGGTTCCTCTCCGCCAGCACCGCCTGATTCACCACCAGCCAACTTTTAGCCCTCATAGCAGAGCCTATTCTCAGTTCAGTTCTTAGGCTCAATTTCAAACGGCCGCGTCCTCCTGGTCCCCCAGCAACTAACCCACTTCCGGCAGCTGCATTGGCTCAAGCCAATCACAGTGCCCAACTCGCACTGCAAGCTGAACTTGAAGCCCTGAAATGACGTTAAGACGGTTGCTTTGGCAACCGCGACGCTACATAACTTGTTACGCGTAGCAAACTGAAAACAAAAAGTAGTGGTTTGGGCTTTGTTTCTCGTACAGGCGCCGATACATTGAAGGCGCTTAGACTTTCAAATCGAGGCTCAGAAAGCAGCTTTCTCGTAGGGTTCCCTACAAATGTTCTGTAGCTCCTAGAGCTTCCGAAATTTTCACATCCCGTCACGTGACCCCAGGACATATTTCTTCCGTTACGTTTAGCTGCTACCGCAGGGACCTTTGTGTATTATTGTTAAAGAAGCAGAGATGGTTATGCTGTGAACAGCACAGCTCCCAACTGTCCCTCTTTTGGAGGGACAGTCCCTCTTTGGGAGCCCCGTCCCTCTGTCCCCCTCATTTGTCCCTCTTTCTATGCAAATATATATATTTCTCTACTAAAAATGTGTTTGATGGACTCTAAACTTTATTCCCATCCTTTAAATTGATATATTACTAATTTTAAATGTTACTATGAAGGATAATGAACCAGGATGGAAAGGACCAGCTTGGTTTGAATTATAAAACAACATATTTTTCTTATATAATCTTTATGGTATGCGTGACTAGTAGCGTGAAAGGAGGAGTGATCGGGGTGTGGCATGGGGCATGGCTTAAGTGTCCCTCTTTCTCATCTCAAAAAGTTGAGAGGTATGGTGGCGTAGCTAAGGAGCTGTGGGCCCCGATGCAAGTTTTACAATGGGCCATCCCCCCCCCCCCCCCCCCCCAAGCACTCTATACATAACAATTGATGCCGTGCACCAAAACCTGCTAAAGACAACCACAGTGTCAAAGGAGCAAGAAGGGGATGGGGACCAGTTTGTTAGCGATCACTACTATTCAAAGTATCTATAGAAGTGATTATTACCAGCACAGGACCAATAGAGAGCTAATACTGTAGTCGAGGGAGGGCCCTTCTGGCCCAAGGGCCCCGATGCGGTGACTACCTCTGCACCCCCTATTGCTATGCCCCTGGCTGCGAAACACAAAAGGTTACTGTCAGGAACCGGCCCGCAGCACGCCTGCGTATGCGGTTCCCGACTGCGGGTTTGACCAGATCGAGAGGGGAGCAGCCTTATTCAAGCTACCATAAGGCTGTCACCCCTTAAACACTTCTTACTGCCACCACTAGCTGTTGCTAGACGCGTCCACTCGGCTGTCGAGTGCTCAGCGCGCAATCCGCGTTTTCGTATTCAGGTCAGCTTTGCGCTTTAGGCCGAATACGGGAACGCCACGAACAATTGCAATCTTACACTGTAGTGAAGCAAAACCACTAACAGTCGTTCCGAACAATACTGTTAGCCACTCTGCTGTCGAGCTACTCGCACTGGCGTTTTCGTTCGTTGGGTCAGCTGCGCGCTTTAGGCCAACGTATGACAAACGCCCCACACACAATGCAATTACAATCTGATACGGTAGTGTTGCTCAAACATACAATCAGGCATGGACTTATACACAGTTACACTTCAGTCTCTTCTAGGCTATGAGTGTTAGTTTAGTACAGCAGAAGTCAAACTTATTAAATAACGATTTAATATTCCAGGAAAAAAGTGGAACAATGCAGAAACTAATATGTAAAAAAGATTACAAAAACAAAGTAAAAAGTTACAAAGATACACAGCACGACAAATTGCATAAAAATAAACGGGAAATAAACATACCAGCGTATTGATCTGGGCGTAGTTTGCGGGAGAACGCACTTTCTGGTCAGGAACCAGGTTAGTCCTAGCTTGTGCTATCTCCAAGAACTGCGATTTGTGACTGTCCCAGGCTGGGGTTATATAGTCCGCTGGATGGCCTGAGGCCACTCACATGTCCATATCCAGGAATAATCCAATTTCCTACATAACGCGCGTCATATCCTTTCCTATGATATGCAACTTCAAAGCTTTCCTGTCTCAGTTTTCAGATCAAAAAGGACTTCCCCCACTCCAGGTGACAATTGATTAAGGCTTCCTCAACATTCCAGCAGCCCTGTCATAAGTAAATTCCAGAGCTTTTTGTTAGCCCCTTGAAGTTCCCAGACTCCGGTATATTGGCTTGTTTATATAATTACCTCTATTCAAACTGAAAATTGAAACTAAATCTAGACAAAACGGAATTTATGATCTTCCCACCCCTGCCATCCACGAACCTCCCAGATGTGCATGTCACTGTTAACCACACTACCATTCGCCCTACCTCTCAAGTCCGCTGTCTGGGTGTCACCCTGGACTCGGCACTCTCCTTCACTTCCCACATCCAAAACCTCACAAAGTCCTGCAACTTCCACCTTCATAACATCTGTAAGATTCGCCCTTTCCTGACCTCTGCCATCACCAAACTCCTCATCCTTGCCCTCATAATTTCCCGCCTTGACTACTGCAATACCCTGCTGTCTGGTCTCCCTATGACCCGAACAGCCCCACTGCAGTCCATCATGAATGCGGCAGCCAGAATTATCCACTGCTCCCATCGCTCCACCATGGCAGATCCCCTCCTAGAATCCCTCCACTGGCTTCCTATCCAGTCCAGAATCAGATTGAAGATACTGTGTCTGACCTACAAATCTGTCCACAAAACCTGTCCAACCTACATTTCCGATCTTACTCAGAGGTACACACCTAGCCGCTCACTCCACTCTTCCAATGAACTTCTCCTAACCTCCCCCCGCATCACCCAGTCCCATGCACGCCTCCAGGACTTCTCAAGAGCTGCTCCAACACTATGGAACTCCCTACCTCCACCCATTAGGGCAGCCCCCTCCTTCAACATCTTCAAGAAAGCCCTCAAAACTCACCTTTTCACTCTGGCCTACTACAAGTGCTCTAAACCCACAGCTGAACTCTGGTCCCCTATCGTTCGTGTCCTTACCTCTCCCTCTAGATTGTAAGCCTTTGGGCAGGGTCCTGCTCCTTTTGTGTCCTACCTGATCATGCACCTCCATTACTGTGAACCCATGCTATGCATCTGAGTGAACCTAACTTGCCTAATCTCCATGCTCCTTCCAGTGACTGACTAAGCATTACCTGGTACTCATATTGTGCTGTGTGATCTGGTTTTCTTGTATTCCTGTATTGTTATATTGCTGTATGTCACCTATAAATATTGTCTGTAACCTAAATTAATGTTCAGCGCTGCGTAATATGTTGGCGCTTTATAAATACAATAAATAAATATTCAGAGGAACTAAAGGCAGGTAGACAATCACCTCTGAGACAGCAGATCAAAGGTGATGGCTAGGGGCCTAATGAGCCATTTCCTTGCCCCAAGCTAGCAACTCCAGGCAACCACTGCCTTCCAGCAGACATACCGTGGCATAGGCAGAAAAATGAAAGAATATGTTTCTGTATTACCCTCATCATCAGCACCCCAATATATCCCCACACCTCCGCCGTCAAATTGGCGCCGGGCAGATGACCTTCCCAGATCATCCTGCCAGCGCCTACAACGTGGGTTCTGTTTGACGGGACAGCCCATCAGCATTCCCATTATTGCTCCCCTTCCTATGTTGAATAGTGAAGCTATATTGTTGGAGAACTAAGCTCCATCTCAGTAATTTGCCATTGTCACCAGAAACCTGATGTAACCAACTAAGAGGGTTGTGGTCGGTGACTACCGTGAATACGCGGCCATGGAGATAGTGCTGCAGCTTTTGTAGGGCCCATACAATTGCCAAGCAGTCCTTCTCTATGGTGGCGTAAGCTACCTCCCGGGGTAGCAGCTTCCGACTTAAATACAAAATCGGATGTTCTTCCCCAGTTTGGTTTACCTGGCTTAACACAGCACCTAGGCCAAAGGCTGAGGCGTCCGTCTGGACTATAAACCGTTGGCTGAAGTCTGGCGCTTGCAACACGGGAGAGCTGGCTTGGGCCCTCTTCAGAGCTGTGAATGACTGTTCACATTCTGGCGTCCAGAGAATCTGCTTGGGCAGCTTCTTTTTTGTGAGGTCTGTCAATGGCTTGGCGAGGGCACTGTAGTTGGGGACAAACTTTCTATAGTACCCAGCAGTCCCTAAGAAGGACTGAATCTATTCCTTTGTTTGGGGGGTGGGCCAGGACACAATGGCATCTACCTTCCCAGTATCTGGATGAAGCTCCCCCCCCCCCCCCATGTCCCAGGTACTGTACCTGTTTCATACCTATCTGACACTTGCTAGGCTTGACTGTTAGTCCTGCTGCAGTGATGCGTCCCAGAACCTGTGACAGCTGCGCTAAGTGGTCTTTCCAGTTGACGCTGAACACGGCAATGTCATCTAGGGAGAACACAAAAGAGTTTGTCAGCACCCCAAGTAATATTGACTGCGTGTGCTGGGGTAGAACATGTATACATAATACTATAAGAGAAAAGATACCCCTATAAACAGCACCACTGCAGACCATATGTATCAATCAAAAAATATCTTTATTACAATCTTTGCAAACACATATCAATGATACACAAAATTAAAAACATCTAAAAACAGCATAATATTGTATTTCCAGCCTTATTCAACATAATGGGCCTGCTAGATATAATAATCTATTATGTTCAATCTCAGTAGATGTACAACCTGTAACCACTGGGGGCTCAGAGAATGAGCTCCCTCGTGGATGAACCCGGGTTCAGTAAGAATTATAAAGTGCACAAAACCTGTGTATAACAGTGCATATCAGCCCTACTTGGAACCATGAAAGTGCATATAGTGCTATATTTACACAAACAAACAATCATTCAGCATATGCAATAACCTGAACTGTGCAACCTATCAGACTAAAAGTGCAGTTTAAATACTGTCAGAGTCACTAATGAACAAGTGGAAGAAGCCTATAGGGTCTGCAAGAAAGTGAATAAGTAGAAGATATACTTAGCCGGGTATAAAAAGAGAGGCAGGTGCAGATTGGCTTGGAAAGACGGAAATATCCCCTCAGGACATAGCCCACATGCTCCGCGGTCATCACTCCGCTTTGAAAGGTGAGGTGGCTATCATCTAGGTAGGCGACAGCGCAGTGTTCCAAACCTTACAGGAGACCATTTACAACCCTTTGGAAGGTGGCTGTGGCATTTTTCATTCCAAAAGGCATCACATTGAATTCAAACAGACCTGAGGGGGTGATAAAGGCAGACCTCTCCCGTGCCTCAGCTGTTAGAGGGACCTGCCAGTATCCTCGACTCAAATCCACGATTGTTAGATATTGTGCGCCAGTTAGCTTATCTAACAATTTGTCGACCCTCGGCATTGGGTAAGCATCTGAAGCAGTTATCAAATTTAGTTTTCGATAATCTACACAGAACCGAGTGGTCTGGTCCCGTTTGGGTACTAGCACTACAGGTGATGCCCATGCGCTGTGCGACCGTTGGATCACCCCTAGTGACAGCGTTTCCTCAATCTTGCTGATGTGGGGCTGAACCTCAGGGGAGACTCTATATGCTGACTGTCTAACCGGCTTGTTATTTCCGGTGTCAACATGGTGTACAGCCAGGCTGGTCAGACCAGGGCGGGCTGTAAAGGTACCACGGTAAAGGGTCAGCACATCAGATAGCCCAGCCTGCTGCTCTGCTGTCAACTCCGGATTGATCTTCACCTCGGTAACAGAGTCGGTTTCCTGGGTGGGGGCCAGGATGTCAACCAGGGCCTCTGCTTCACCATCCGGTAGCAAACTGCAGACAGGGAGAGCGCAAGCGGTTCTATCATGATGTTCCTTTAACATATTGACATGGTACGTTTTCAGCTGCTTACCTCGGTCATCCAGCGCGACCACATAGGTCACATCACTAATCTTCCTTTGTATGGTATAGGGCCCATCCCAAGCGGCCTGCAGCTTATTCTGTCAGATCGAGTTTAGGACCCACACCTTGCGACCTACCTCATAAACTCTCTCCCTAGCCCCGTGGTCATACCACTGCTTCTGGGTGGCCTGGGCTTGAGTAAGATTTTCTCTGGAACTTTAGAACGTATTCTACTATGGAGACCCTGGGACCCAAATCCTGCCCCTCCCAGGCCTCTCGAATGAGATCGAGGGGTCCGCGTACCCTTCTCCCATATAGGAGCTCAAAGGGCGAGAACCCAGTGGATGCCTGGGGCAACTCACGATAAGCAAACAGTAAGTGGGGCAGGTAGCGCTCCCAGTCTCTCCCTTGCGATTCAACAAACACCTTTAGCATCTGTTTCAGAGTACCATTGAACCACTCACATAACCCGTTTGTCTGGGGGTGGTAAGGGTTGGCCATGATTAGTGTTGGGCGAACAGTGTTCGCCACTGTTCGGGTTCTGCAGAACATCACCCTGTTCGGGTGATGTTCGAGTTCGGCCAAACACCTGACGGTGCTCGGCCGAACCGTTCGGCCACATGGCCGAACTAAGAGCGCATGGCCGAACGTTCCCCGAACGTTCGGCTAGCGCTGTGATTGGCCGAACGGGTCACGTGGTTCGGGCCCGAACGCGCTCTGATTGGCCGAACGGTCACGTGGTTCGGGTAAATAAATACCCGAACCACGTCATATCTCCGCCATTTGTCTGTGGGTTTAGCTTTGGGTAGGCAGGCAGGGTAGTTCGCTCTCCAGCCACGCTAGCCAGGGTCCCCCCCAGTCATTGTGTGTCGCTGCTGGGAACAGTAGTACACCGCTCGCTCAGCCACACTATATATAGCATTGTTTACTGCCACTGTGTACCTCGCTCAGCCACGCTATATATAGCATTGTGTTTTCTGACACTCTGTGTACACGGCTTAGCCTGACTATATAGCATTGTGTGTACTGCCACTGTGTACCTCGCTCAGCCACGCTATATATAGCATTGTGTTTTCTGACACTCTGTGTACACGGCTTAGCCTGACTATATAGCATTGTGTGTACTGCCACTGTGCACCTCGCTCAGCCACGCTATATATAGCATTGTGTTTACTGCCACTCTGTGTACACCGCTCAGCCAGACTATATACCATTGATTACTGACACTCTGTGTACACCGCTCAGCCAGACTATATACCATTGTTTACTGACACTCTGTGTACACCGCTCAGCCAGACTATATACCATTGTTTACTGACACTCTGTGTACACCGCTCAGCCAGACTATATACCATTGTTTACTGACACTCTGTGTACACCGCTCAGCCAGACTATATACCATTGTTTACTGACACTCTGTGTACACCGCTCAGCCAGACTATATACCATTGTTTACTGACACTCTGTGTACACCGCTCAGCCAGATTATATAGCATTGTTTACTGACACTCTGTGTACACCGCTCAGCCAGACTATATTGCATTGTTTACTGACACTCTGTGTACACCGCTCAGCCAGACTATATTGCATTGTTTACTGACACTGTGTGTACACTGCTCAGCCAGACTATATAGCATTGTGTTTACTGCCACTCTGTGTACACCGCTCAGCCACACTATATAGCATTGCGTACTCTGCCAGTCAGTGTGTATATTGCTGGGATCAGTAATACTCCACTCACCGTCAACCACTATATGAGCTCAACATGAGTTCCCCAGAGACCTCCGCTGTGAGCAGCACTCCCAACAACAGCAACAGCCAATGCCCCACGCAAGCTATAACATCCACCCCAGCAGCCAGTGGTCAGCAGCAGCCCTCCCCGGAGGAGAACGTTGTGTCCATCGGTCCGTCGCCAGAGCGATTAATGAGGGCTGCCATTGAGGAGATGATGGGGCCTGATGTGGAGGAGGAGGTCTGGCTCAGGCCAGCATCCCAAGTTAATGTTGAGGACGATGAGGGGTCTGTGTCTGGGGATGTTGGGGTGGCAGAGGTGGTGGGTGGGTCAGACTCAGGAGAAGAGTTGTATGATGAGGATGATGATCGGGACCATCTGTATGTGCCTCAGAGTGCGACCCCGGAAAACATGTTGTATCGTGTGTTTAGGTACTAAAATCTGCGTTCCCTCCCAGTAGTGTTGGGCGAACAGTGTTTGCCACTGTTCGGGTTCTGCAGACCTGTTCAGGGTGACTATATAGCAGACTATATAGCATTGTGTTTAATGCCACTCTGTGTACACGGCTCAGCCACACTATATAGCATTGTGTTTACTTCCACTCTGTGTCTGCTGAGAACAGTAGTACACCGCTCACCCGCCACTGTATAGCATTGTGCTCTGTGTCGCTGCTGACAATAGTGGTACACCGCTCACCCACCACTGTATAGCATTTCTGTACTGCCACTGTACTGCTGCCAGTCAGCGTGTACTTTAAGGATAAGTGAAATGAGGAAGAAATCCGGTGAAAGAGGGAGGGGCAAGGGAAGAGGTGTTTCCCCTGACGGTTCACGTACAGGCCACAGGGGAGCACCCAAGAAAACCCACTCAATACCGCCCATGTTGTCCAGGACAACAACCCTCACAGATCCAAAAGAACAGGACCAGATAATTACTTGGATGACCTCTCAAGCGTCCAGCAGTGGGTTAAGCAGCACCAGCACATCACGCACGAGGTCCGAGTTCTCAGCCAGTTAAAGTCTGGGCTTTCTTTGAAGACTGCACTGAGGATGTTACCATGGCGATTTGCAAGGTGTGCAAGACCCGCCTGAGCAGGGGGAAAAGTATTAACAACCTCTCCACCACCAGCATGAGCCGCCACATTCTATCCAAACATCCCACTCTGTGGGCAAACGCGGCAGGACAGGGTACCACCAGCAACACTGCCTCCCTTGGGTTCACCAGACTCACCACCAGACCCGCCTCAGCAGCAGCAGTAGCCCAGCCATTGCGTGGTTCACAACATTCACAAACATCAGACGATGCTGACACTGTCACTTTCCGGACTAGTGCTCTTGAGGTCTCCCAGTGTTCATCAAACACAACAACCAACAGCCCTTCGGTGTGCAGCCCTACGGTTGAGTTGTCTGTCTCTGAGATGTTTGAGCGCAAGAGGTAATTGCAAGCAAATGACCCCGGGCCGTGGCAGTAACAGCCAGCCAGCATAGCCAAGCTTCTGGCCTGCGAAATGCTGCCATATCGAGTGGTTGGTTTTTCACTTCAGGGGTAATCTTCTACCCCCCTTCTTTCATGTTGTTCACTCTTTATCCACTTGTTCATCTGTTTCCTACATTGAATTTGGAATATCATTGTACACATTATATATGTTTCTTTGTCAACATGCCACTATGTGGAACACTGTAAGGTCATGCACGGTCAGTGTTATAGTATTGATGATTAAAAGGTTGCATTATTGTCACTAGCACTTTATTATTCCGCCAGTTCTCCGATACTGTGGGCTTATTTGTTTCCCCATCATGTTTTAAAGATTTTTTAATGTTTGTAATTTCTAATAAAGGATGTTATATTATTATAATTTGATTATACTGTTCTGGTGCGGTTATTTTGAGGTCATTGCTTGAGGTTCTGGTTTACGATTTTGATTTTTTGACCGTTCTGCACACTACAGCTGTATTTAATACACCCCCACTCATATCTTGGGGTGGTATATTGATTTTCTAGGGGATGGTGCTCCCCACATTGTAGCTATTCATATCGAGTGGTGGAGACAAACAGCTTCAAGGGCATGATGTCAGTGGCCATCCCACGTTACGTGGTTCCCAGCCGCTACCACTTTGCGCGCTCTGCAGTGCCTGAGTTGCATGAGCACGTGGTCAGCTAAATAACCCGAAGCTTGAAGAATGCCGTTGCCTGCAAGGTTCACCTCACCACTGACACCTGGACGAGTGCGTTCGGCCAGGGTCGATACATCTCCCTTACCGCGCACTGGGTGAACCTTGTGGAGCCTGGCAGCGATTCCTCACCTGCTACGGCGCGGGTGTTGCCCACGCCGCAAACAGCTGCACCGCCGTCCCTCCCACTGGATAACAACAGCAGCACCTACCTCTCTGACTCCTTCTCCTCCAACGCATCTCAAAGCTGTACCTCATCCGGAAACGCTAACCCAGCACCAGCAGCAGTAGGATCGTGGAAGCAGTGCAGCACAGCTGTTGGCATGCGTCAGCAAGCGTTGCTGAAGCTGATCTGCCTTGGGGATAAGCAGCACACAGGGGAGGAAATTTGGAGGGGAATAAAGGAACAGACGGATTTGTGGCTGGCACCGCTGGACCTGAAACCGGGCATGAAGCTAGACACCTGGCACGAACTGGCAATGTACGCAATAGAGGTGCTGGCTTGCCCGGCAGCCAGCGTTATGTCGGAACGCTGTTTCAGTGCTGCCGGAGGCATCGTCACAGATCGGCGTATCCGCCTCTCCACAGAAAATGCAGACCGTCTGACTCAAATTAAAATGAATCAATCCTGGATTGGAAACGACTACGCAACACTCCAGGACCCCAACCAAGTAACATGACCAATGAACATCTGGGATGGTTTAGCGTTTCCGGTCCCTGTTTATTGAACCTCTCATCTGTATTACATTTATGACTGCATGGCGGCAAAAAGCATTGCTGCTATATCCGCACGCTTTTTGTCCTCATGCAAGGCCTGGGTTGTTGTGTCTCACAAAGTGTGGCCTTCTCCTCCTGCGCCTCCTCCTGTTCCATCACGTCTGCTGCTGCTGGGTTAGCGTTGCCGCGTGGTCCCTGTTTATTGAACCACTTATCTTTATTACATTTATGACTGCATGGCGGTACAAAGCATGCTATCCGCACGCTTCTTGTCCTCATGCAAGGCCTGGGTTGTTGTGTCTCACAAAGCGTGGCCTTCTCCTCCTGCGCCTCCTCCTGTTCCATCACGTGTGCTGCTGCTGCTGCTGCTGGGTTAGCGTTGCCGGTCCCTGTTTATGGAACCTCTTATCTTTATTACATTTATGACTGCATGGCAGTACAAAGCATGCTATCCGCACGCTTCTTGTCCTCATGCAAGGCCTGGGTTGTTGTGTCTCACAAAGCGTGGCCTTCTCCTCCTGCGCCTCCTCCTGTTCCATCACGTCTGCTGCTGCTGGGTTAGCGTTGCCGCGTGGTCCCTGTTTATTGAACCACTTATCTTTATTACATTTATGACTGCATGGCGGTACAAAGCATGCTATCCGCACGCTTCTTGTCCTCATGCAAGGCCTGGGTTGTTGTGTCTCAAAGCGTGGCCTTCTCCTCCTGCGCCACCCTCCTCCTGTTCCATCACGTGTGCTGCTGCTGGGTTAGCGTTACCGGTCCCTTTTCCTGGAACCTCTTATATGTATTACATTTATGACTGCATGCGGACAAAAAGCATGTTACCTGTGCAAAGAAAACAGACATTTCCCGCATTTAAAAGACAGTTTTCCCTTTGAAACTTTAAAATCGATTTTCTCAAAAACTATAAGCTCTTTTTGCTATTTTTTTTTTCCTCTTGTACCCACTCCCAAGGTGCACATACCCTGTAAATTTGGGGTATGTAGCATGTAAGGAGGCTCGAACACCCGAACATCGCGGCCATGTTCGGCCTGTTCGGCCCGAACCCGAACATCTAGATGTTCGCCCCAACACTAGCCATGATGTGTTCTACCTGCATTTGTTTACAGAGGCATTCCATTAGGCGCGATATGAATTGCGGGCCGTGATCGGTGAGCATTTCGCGGGGAAAACCGACCCGTGAGAAAATGCGCACCAATGCGTCTGCAACCTTGTCTGCCCATATGGAGCTCGGGGCTACAGCTTCAGGGTAGCGAGTGGCATAATCTACCACCGTGAGAATGAAACGTTTCCCTGTGCTGCTGGGTATTGCTAGAGGCCCAATAATGTCAACAGCAACCCTTTGGAAGGGCTCCTCTATGACGGGTAAGGGCCTCAGTGGGGCTTTGTCTGTGTCACCTGCTTTGCCGACCCGCTGACATGCGACACAAGACCGGCAAAAGTCAGCAATATCTGTCCCCATGTGGGGCCAATAAAAATTGTGGGCAAGACGGGCTTTGGTCTTGCGGATCCCCAAGTGACCAGCCAGGGGCACCTCATGTGCTATTCTTAATAGCTGCTCCCTGTACCTGTATGGAACAATCAACTGCCGGTCTGCCTCCTCCACTTCAGACGGCTCAGAGGGAATAACCTCTCTGTACAGTCTGCCTTGCTCCCAGTACACCCTCACTTTGTCACCCTCGGCCGGCGCCCTGTCCGCAAGACCCCTGAGCTCTTCCAGGCTGCTATCAAGTCGTACAGCCTCGGAGAACTCAGTGCTGTCGGCCACAGGCGCCAGGGAGGTGGCAAACTGGGAGGCCTCTGGGTCCTCAGAGCCAGGCTCTGAAGTGGAAGAGCCCGACCCAGTGACATCAGCCCCTTCAGTGGACAATTCGTCTGCTGCAGCCCGGTGAGCACTGCGGGTCACGACTGCAGCTGACGGAGCGTTCACTGTACACATGTCATTATGCAACACATCACATATTACATCAACATTATCTGTATTCATGGTAACCACGTGTACTCCTCCAGGCCTGGGCACTGGAGACTCACTAGGGCTGGCTCCTAGTACACAGTCCGTAGCCCCTGGGGCCTCACCAGCACTCCCCACTTGCACAGCATTATCAAACAGTACCTTGCAAGAGTCCTGAACTTCTGCTGGGGATGCAGGCTCCACGGTGGTTGGGGTAGGCTCATACCGGGCCACTAACCGTCCCAGGTCAGTACCCAACAAAACGTTTGCAGTGATGGCATCCGTTACCCCCACTTCTTTCATCCCGCTGCCGGCCCCCCAATCCAGGTGGACCAAGGCGGTGGGTATGGCGGGGGTGACCCCCCCAACTCCTTTGATAGCCCTAGTCTTGCAGGAATGTACTCCTCGGGGTTCACAAGTTGGGGGTGCACTAGAGTCACCTTTGCTCCAGTGTCTCTCAGACCGGTGGTAACTGTATCCCCAACCGTGACAGGTTGCCGATTCTCTGCATAGCTACCTGCATTCCTGGTGGCACACAACGCATTTCGGGCCCTGCCAGAGTTTGGGGCTTCCTTCTTCTTTTCTGGGCATGTAGCGCTGATATGACCCGGTTTGTTGCAGGCAAAACATTTCCGAGTGTCAACAGTGGCTGTTTTACCTCCAGGAGGCTGCGGTGCTTGGCTTCGCTGGGTGCTCAGAGGAGAAGGTCTTGCGGTCTTTTCTCCCTTCCAGCTGGGCGCCGTAGTCCTCCGAAAATCAGATGCACGATTGGACGTGTAGGAATCAGCGACTTTTGCGGCCTCATCCACGGTCTTCGGCTCTCGGGCCCGTACAAACTGCCGGACCTCAACAGGACAAGTGTGGAGGAACTGGTCTTTTATTATCAGTTCCTGCAGGGCATCAAAGGTTTCAACCGCCAGTCCTTTTACCCACTGCTGGAAAGCAGTGCGCAGGTTGCACGCATGATCCAGGTAACTGTCATTAGGACCTCAATGCACTGTCCTGAAACGTTTGCGATACACCACTGGCGGGAGGTGGTACCGTGCAATGATGGCTTTCTTAATTGCCTCAAAGTCTGTTTCTTCCTCCTGGGGGAGATTCACAAACGCCTCCAGGGCCTTGCCTCTCAGCCCTGGTGTGAGGAATCTTGCCCACTGCTCACGGGGCACCCCATACTGATGACAAGTCCTTTCAAACCCCTGTAGGAAAGTGTCTATGTCAGAGTCTTTGTCCATAGCGGGGAACTTATCCAGGGGGATTCTGAGGACTCACCTTCGCATTCTGCGGGTCCAGCAGACCGGTTCTGCTGCTGAAGTTTAGCCAGCTCCAGCTGGTGTCGCCGTTCAGCACTTTCCCTCTCGGCCTGGTGTCGCCGTTCAGCACCTTCCCTCTCGGCCTGGTGTCGCTGTGCAGCTTGTTCCCTCTCAGCCTGGAGTCACTGTGCAGCTTGTTTCTTCTGGGCTTGTCGTATTTCCCTCTCTGCTTGCCGATGTTCTTGGATCAGCTTTAGGCGCAGTTCGGGATCAGCCGAACCTAGTAGCTGTAGGTCGGCTTCCAGAGATGTCATCTCAGTGTTCGGTGGATCATCCAGGACATCGTCTCCACTCGCATTCTGTGGGGGGAGGGATTCCTCCTCTGGCGTGTCGTGAGCTGCATCCGCTGGCAGTGGAGCACGGGCTTGCTCTGCCTCATACTCCTCGAGGGCACAAACTAAGTGTTCCTTAGTCTGGCCGCTCACCGTCTCGATGCCTTTGTGCTCACACAGGTCAAGTAGTATTTCTTTGCTTTGCCTTGCATAGCTGGATGCTTTCTGAGCCATCGTGTTGCAAAATAAAAAGAAAAAAGGGGAGGGGAGCAAAATGCCAAGTGTGTATTTTTGAGAAAAAAAAGTATATAGATTCTGCACTGAGTAGACTTCTGTAGGCTAGTTGCTTCTAGCAAGCTTTCAGCCTTTAGTACTCAGAATAGCGAGCTAAACTGCGTACTAATGTACTAAACGATCCCACCACTGCCACCAATTATGTCAGGAACCGGCCCGCGGCACGCCTGCGTATGCGGTTCCCGACTGCGGGTTTGACCAGATCGAGAGGGGAGCAGCCTTATTTAAGCTACCATAAGGCTGTCACCCCTTAAACACTTCTTACTGCCACCACTAGCTGTTGCTAGACACGTCCACTCGGCTGTCGAGTGCTCAGCTCGCAATCCGCGTTTTCGTATTCGGGTCAGCTTTGCACTTTAGGCCGAATACGGGAATGCCACGCACACACACGAACAATTGCAATCTTACACTGTAGTGAAGCAAAACCACTAACAGTCGTTCCGAACAATTCTGTTAGCCACTCTGCTGTCGAGCTACTCGCACTGGCGTTTTCGTACGTTGGGTCAGCTGCGCGCTTTAGGCCAACGTATGACAAACGCCCCACACACAATGCAATTACAATCTGATACGGTAGTGTTGCTCAAACATACAATCAGGCATGGACTTATACACAGTTACACTTCAGTCTCTTCTAGGCTATGAGTGTTAGTTTAGTACAGCAGAAGTCAAACTTATTAAATAACGATTTAATATTCCAGGAAAAAAGTGGAACAATGCAGAAACTAATATATAAAAAAGATTACAAAAACAAAGTAAAAAGTTACAAAGATACACAGCACGACAAATTGCATAAAAATAAACAGGAAATAAACGTACCAGCGTATCGATCTGGGCGTTGTTTGCGGGAGAACGCACTTTCTGGTCAGGAACCAGGTTAGTCCTAGCTTGTGCTATCTCCAAGAACTACGATTTGTGACTGTCCCAGGCTGGGGTTATATAGTCCGCTGGATGGCCTGAGGCCACTCACATGTACATATCCAGGAATAATCCAATTTCATACATAACGCGCGTCATATCCTTTCCTGTGATATGCAACTTCAAAGCTTTCCGGTCTCAGTTTTCAGATCATCGAAAAGGACTTCCCCCACTCCAGGTGACAATTGATTAAGGCTTCCTCAACATTCCAGCAGGCCTGTCATATGTAAATTACAGAGTTTTTTGTTAGCCCCTTGAAGTTCCCAGACTCCGGTATATTGGCTTGTTTATATAATTACCTCTATTCAGAGGAACTAAAGGCAGGTAGACAATCACCTCTGAGACAGCAGATCAAAGGTGATGGCTAGGGGCCTAATGAGCCATTTCCTTGCCCCAAGCTAGCAACTCCAGGCAACCGCTGCCTTCCAGCAGATATACCGTGGCATAGGCAGAAAAATGAAAGAATATGTTTCGGTATTACCCTCATCATCAGCACCCCAATATATCTCCACAGTTACATAACTAAGACGGAAAGTTCTGGATCCCTCGGATCCTCTGTCTGAGTGTTCCCCCACCGACCCTGTTCAAATTTTCTGCCATGTGCGCCGACAAAATAACCTACCCATCGAATAGGCATACACGGCTCGATTTTGCCGCTCAATTCTCCCGCCCAATCAATTCCTCACTCGATTTCGCAGGCGATTCTCTTATCTTCAGCTCGTTTTTGTTATCTTTTTCCATTGTCCTCAATGCGGAATCGAGCACGGAAACGATCGAGCGGGAGATCGGTAATGTCGAAAATGATCTATCGAGCCATCTAAATGGCTCAGACTCGAGCCATGTATTTCCAGTATTAGGGAGGGGATAGTAAAGTCAATGGAGTGTAGGTTAGTTCGACGGTGTGGCTGCATTTTCTGGTCTCCAAGTACTTCTGAAGACAACCGGTGTGATGAAAATGTTTACAACGTTATAAAATGATGCAACCCAACTATTGACTTTAACCACTTTACCACCACCGGTGCGTGTATCTACGCCCCTTTTAACACCCTTTCCTCACCAGGAGCGTAGATACACGGACCCCCGCCGCTGTCCGTGCGCTCGTGCACGCCGCCGCCCGCTCGCCCGGAGATCAATGATCGGGAAAAACCGTTCCCGTTCCTTGATCTAAGCCCCCCAGCAATGATCGGCTGCTTCTATGAGAAGCAGCGCGATCATTGTGAAAAAAAAAAAGTTTCCCAGCTTCATAACACTTCCTGTAAGCGTACTTCCTACGCGTACAGGGCACAGTCACAAAAAGTACTGTGGCCATCTTGTGGCCAAATAGTAGAACTACACCCCAAAAAATGTTTCATATACATGGTTTTATATTATAAATTAACTCATAACCTTCCACACTCCCCAATTGTTTTTTTTGGGGGGGGGGAGGTAATAAAAAGAAAAAAAAATACAATAAAAAAAAATACATAAATAGTTACCTTAGGGACTGAACTCTTTTAATATTTATGTTGAGGGTATAACACTGTTACTTTATGAACTGTGGGCTTGTAATTAGAGATGGATGCAAAACTGAAAAAATTGCACCTTTATTTCCAAATAAAATATTGGCGCCAAAAATTGTGATAGGGACATAATTTAAACAGTGTAATAACATTCATGGATTTAATTACAGTAGCATGCATTATTTAAAAACTATAATGGCCGAAAACTGAAAAATAATGATTTTTTTCCCCACATTTTTCCTATTTTCCCATTAAAACACATTTTGAATAAAATAATTCTTGGCATAATGTCCCACCTAAAGAAAGCCTAATTGGTGGCGAAAAAAACAAGATATAAGTAGTGATGGTTCTATATGTCACATCAAACCTCCCACTTCCGGTAAAGTGACAGGTACCACGCCCCTTTCCACGCCCCTATAGGTATGTGACGGCAAGCCGCCCACATCCGGTTTAGTGACAGGTACCACGCCCCTTTCCCCACCCTTTCCACGCCCCTATAGGTATGTGACGTCAGGCCGCCCACATCCGGTTTAGTGACAGATGTTCCGCCCCCTTTTCAACGCCCTCTTCAGGTCTAAGGGGGTTCCCCTTGACGTTTTGCCCTCACTGATGCCGGATTCAACCCATTATAGTGCCCAAAGTGTCCATTTTGTGTTGCAAACCATTTTGCCTGATACGTGAGCCTTAATGAGCCCAGACCATGCCGTATATACGGGCCCATTGTTTGATACGCATCCCTTTATGTTTTATAGCACTTAATATTGTGTAAGCTTTTATTAATAAGGACGCGGTAGCAAGTTTTATGTGCTTTTTTATTAAATCATTATAAAGATACAAATTAACAGCGGATAAATTTAAAACCGCTGTAAAAGATCATTTTCATTGGTATATGCATAGAGACACAAATTAACAGTATCTGAATTAAAAACCAATGTAAAATATTGTTTTCATTGTATGTACATAAAATAACTTTATTACAGAGCATGATATACTGAACAGAAAAAAACAGGTTTTATTTTCGTACATGATCAGAAAACAACAAACTATTTTTGGTTTGTCGAAATAGCCTAGCGGTCTAATCCACGGGTGCCGTTTTCGTTGTAAACGGTTACGTATCTGACACGGGTTCGATTACGGCTCCCGGCAAACCTTTTAAATCCTTGTATGAAAATAATTAGAGAGTTAACCAGTGTGTTTGCAGCAAAGGAAGAGTTCTTTTTTTAGGAAGCAAAGTCCCCTGTGTTAGTCCTGGTGATGGAGAGAACATTCGTCGACTGACAGGAGTGCTAGGTGTCGTGGTTGATTCCTCGGGCAATTGTGCTTTTAGATGGTCGAGCATGTCTCTTGTCCTTGTATTACCAACCACAGTAGACGGTACATTTAATTCAGCCATGGCATCCATAAATATTTTCCAACCAGGAGGCGCTTTATTCGCTGTCATGGCGTGGTTTTGCGTAGCGCTGCGAACCAAATCAACCATGTTGGATCCAGGAACAATATGGCCTCTGTAAACAAATTCCCCTCTTGCATTCCAAGTAACTGTATCATCAGCCTGAACCAGTCTATTTAACAACAGCGCTGCGTTTTTCTTAAAACGTTCATTAACACGATTAAGTATTTCAGCAATATCATCGTGTTTGTTACCATTAACATTTGTCAATTGCATCTGATCAGATGAGGATGGCGTTATCAAAGTTAAAGAAGTTGTTTCTTTTCCAGTCTGTCTGGCAAACGTTAAGTATCTCTGTAACACAGCAGTGTATCTCTTAATTTTCTCATCATCAGACATGTCATTCCTATGCAAAATTTCACTAATTTCTGCATCTAGACGTTGTGTAACAGTCTGACGTATGTCGGGTGCTGTTGGAGATGGCCTCTTTATTTTGTCAAGTTCTTGTTTGGATACCAAGAACATTTTCTCAGTATGATCCATCATGAGCCACCAACACGGCTAGCAATCAGGCTCGTTATTAAGGGGATGGCAAACCCAAGGAGGGAGCCTATAAACCCACCAGACTGATTCACAAGTCGTTTCTTGGTTTTAATGGGAAACGTTTTATCGCTCAGTTTCTTTATAGCTTTTCGCCACCTTTTAAGTAGTTTCTTTTGCCGTTCTTTCAGGGGTATCTTCCCTTTTATAATGTTGAGAGCGATCTCACCAATATCCGAAATCAAATCGTTACTGGCATTTCGTAAAATTGATTTCCGGACAGACGGCTTTGCTTTCACTAGAACTTTTAAAATGGCCCAATTGCACCTCAGTCTGTTAGACATCTTTACAGATGTGTATGCACGTTTAAGAATGACAAGTAAGATGGAGAAAATCACTATCATGTTTTTGTGTGACCTCAGCATGTGTGTCCAGGTCATGTTTTTGTGTGACCTCTGCATTGCTTTGGGTTGTGAAACAACAGGAAGCATTAGACACGCATTACAGACGGACAGCCAGTATTTTTAATTGCAAGCACATGGCATGACACATAACAAGTATGCTGTGTTTACAATTATTAAAGGATGCAATTTCAATGTAAAATACATATTGAATGTGGTTGACACAGCAACAGGCAGTACTGGGACACAATGTCTTCTATCAAAGAAATTTTGAGAAAGCATTATTACAATTTAAAAGCAGCCGGTTCTTATGGCGGAGTGGACAGCTTGTATAGAGCTGTTCAGAAATATGGATTAAGCAGAAAAGCAGTCCACGACTGGCTGAATAAACAAGATACATACACTTTATACAAGCCTGTTAAGAAGAAGATTAAAAGAAATAAAATTATTGTCTCCGATATAGACGTGCAATGGCAGGCAGACCTGGTGTCTATGATAGATTTTTCAAGCCACAACCGCGGTGTGAAATACATATTAACGGTCATAGATGTCCTATGTAAATATGCATGGTGTGTTGGTTTGCGCAATAAAACTGGGGAAACAGTGGCTAAGGCTTTTGAGTACATATTTCGCACTAGCGATCGAATACCCAGAAAACTAGAAACCGACAGAGGTCGAGAATTCATGAATAAACCTATGAAAAAGCTTTGTGCAGAGCGTGGAATAAAACATTTTTTTACAACAAACACAGTCAAGGCCGCCATCGTAGAATGTTTTAATCGCACTTTGAAAACCAAGCTGTAGCGCTATCTCAGACACCGAAATACATACCAATTGTAATGATCGCTGCTGCAGCAGCTATTGCTGGAAGTAGTGCTGCAGCTCAGGCAGTTCTGATGTCTTTCCATGCAAGCTGCATAGGTTTGTCTGTCTTTCCCTGCTGTCAGCTTGTGACTGATTATCATTCACCTGTGTGGGAATCTGCATGTCTGCTCCCATTGGATGACCTCAGTATAAAGATCTGCTTCCTGCAGGGTTTCCTTGGGTTTTCATAGCTTCAGTGTAAGCCAGTCTTGCTGTCGCTTTAGCCCCCGATCGTGTTTCTTGTTATAAAGATACTTTGCTGGTCTTTGCATCATATATTGGTTCATTGCCAATATATATGCATACCAGCACGTTTATTATTTTCCTTGTATTTGTGTTACGTTAATACATCAGTGTCGCTGATGTATACGTACACGAACTGTTTATATCCTGTGTGCAGTTAGTCAGCTTTCCAGCACGTTTTGGTAGTTTGCGCGTACCGTGAACACCCGTGCTGAGCTAGTTATCCTGTTCCTGGTCCTGTTTGTGGATTGCGTTCATCTCTGCGAAGAGATAACGAATCCTTCTGAATCCTGTTCTGTTACCGTTTGTGGATTGCGTTCATCTCTGCGAAGAGATAGCGAATCCTTCTGAGTCCTGTTCCCTGTGTTACTCCATTCCTAGTCAGCGTTCCTGCTTATGTCATATATCGGTTCATTGCCGATATATACATATGTTAGTCAGACGTTACAAATAGTTTCATTGATAGCTGTAATTGTAATACGCTAGGAAATCATACTTATTGTATATTTATCTGTGTTACGTTCATCTATCTTAATCCTGCTATTTTCTGACTATCCTGTCCTGTCTTTGTGAGGCACGCCATCGCCGCATCGCATTGGCTGCCTCATTCCAGTCTGTCTGGTTTTGGACGCTTGCTGTCGCTAAGTAGCCGCTAGCTAGCAAGCGTTCATTCTGTCTACCTGTCCTGATCTCCTCAGTTCTGGTTTATGCGCTCAGCGCTACTTTGCGCTGAGACGTTATAACGAAAGCATTGTTTGTGGCTGTCAGATCTGCACCGGCTCTGTGCGCCACAATCTCCTATTGGAGTCAGTCCTCCCCTCCACTATACTAGGGATAGCCTGTTTCCTGGTGCTAGTGTGTGTACCTCCTCCACGCCAGCTCATGCGTTGCATGCTGACTGTGGAGAATACACCACCAAGCGTTACATTATGAAAACCCCATTACCAATCCCCATTGTGGGGGGGATTCCCAGAAAGTATGAGACTGTTAATTATGGTTCCTGTTCCTTTAAGAAATTTGAAGAACTTAGCTCTGAAACAGAAAATGAGTTTTTCTCTGAATGTGCCAGGTTCCTGACCAATCCTGATCTCCAAGCGACTCCTGTTTCAACCTGGGCACTCCAACTAAGTTATATTTTGTTTAAAGGGGAATTATTCCAGTGGGCATTTGATGTTCTCAATCATTCCGATTTGAAAGAGAGACCACTGGAATTTCTAGCGTTTGTGATCCATAACTGGTTGCGCATAGATCCATTGCCTTTTCCTCTTAATGAACTCCTGGCAGCAGGCCAATCAGCTGCTCCTTCAATTGCTTGCAAGAATGAGCAGCAAGCAGAAAGTGTTACTGATAATTTTCCTGCAGCTTTGAATAAATCACCAAAAACCGCAAGGTCAAAGGCAAAACGCAAACGTTCTAAGAAACGTGTCCAATCTGCAGAATCGTTATCCTTAGCGACTGAGACCTATAATGAGATTCTGCCATTAACTGATAATGAAATGCAATTGTCTTTCAGGGGAGTTAAATGGACTTATGAAACTACTAATGAACTTTCCTCCCTGGCTAGGGAAAATAAAGATTTTTGTTTAAAAGAATTATCTGAGTATGATTATGATGAGATATTACAGAGTATTGAACAAATCAACTTATTTGTGAACCAAGGGAAGTTTGCATACACTACAGTTCAACACTTGCTACAGGTATTGGAGATTCTTAAGAATAAGAAATCTGCCAATCACCTGCTAATTAACCCTATACATGTGCCTGCCACAATCATATCTGCAAACCATGATCTGCCTGTTAAGTATGCTTGGAATCCTCCATTTGAGAAAGGAGAGATGGAAGCTCTGGTCAATGAATGGAAGAATGATTCAAGTTCATTTTGTCAATTTTACAGTGCAAAAAGTGAATTGGTATTGAATGCATGCATTAAGTCTGCCTATAACCTAATAAAAACTGGTGTGTGTGAGTATGACTTTGTGGCTCCATTGATTGATGTGTGGGAACTGATTTTGGATGATTTTTTTGTGACTCCGAATTCGCAAATTTGGCGTTCTGACCCGCCTGCTTCAGCACCTTTGGCTGATTCAGCAGGTGATTCGGAGCTCTTTTTGTGTGAAATTGAAGTTCCTGCAATTCCACCCTGTACCATGGATAACTCAGTGTTACTTCCCAGTAAAACAGAAGCCACTGATACATTCTTAACCTTGCCCTGCGCAAATTTCTCAGCAGAGAATCCAGAGGTCCTGCTGACTTCCGAGTCCAGCCTAGCCAGTACTCATGACTCTTTGTTTAGTGAAACAGACACCAGAAAAATCTTGTCTGTCTCTGCAGACACTTCTGCAGAAATTACCTGTGTTAATAAAGTTCAACTCCTGTCTGATCCAGCAGATGCGCAAACATTGTGTCTTGATCTTCCTGTTTCTACACCTCGCTCTAGTTTCGTGAATAGCTCAGAGCATCTGCTATGTGAACCTGAAATCGCAGAATTATTACCTTGTTCAGAAAATTTTCCAATAAATTTGCCCTGTACCATGAATTGTGCAGTAGATCTCTCCAATGAAACTCAGGTCACAGAATCATTATGCTGTCCAGCAGGTGCTTCCATGGTTTTGCCCTGCAATATGGACTGTTCAGTGATCCTGTCCAGTGAAGCTGTGGTCGCAGAGTCTTATGCTTCACCCAGTACTTTGGATACTTTAAACCCTCTAGCAGAGGAGGCTGAAGCACTGCTTACCTCAGTTGGTGTTGCAGTAATATTCACTTGTCTAGCAGCTGTTTTGGAATTACAGTCTGCTCTAATAAAACTTGATGAATTTCTGCCCAGCAAAGCAGAAGCCATTGAAATATTGTCCTCGTCAGCAAGTGTGTCAGATACCTTGTCCTGTACACAGTCTGATTTAACCAATGTTGTTGAGTCCCTCTCCAGTGTTGTAACAGCCGAGGAACTCCAGCCCTGTCCTCTGAATGTTTCAGAAGTCTTGCCCTGTAACATGGATAATTCTGATTCTCTGGTCAAAATAATAGAAATCTCAGAATTTCAGTCCGGTCTGATGAGTGTTCCTGAAACCCAGCCCTGTATCCTGAAAGATTCTGGTTCTCTGGCCGCTGTGGCAGAGGTTCCAGAGTCCCCTTCCTGTCCAGGGAATTCCTCAGTTTTGCCTAGTCCAGTGGGGGCTGCTGCAATACTGACTTGTTCTGCAGCGCCTCATGAGCTCCAATCCAGTGTATTAAATGAGTCTCTGTCCAGTCCAGAGGTAGTTGTGGAGTCCCTGTCTGGTTCAGTGCATACATCAGAAGATTTGTCCTGTCTGGTTAGTGCCCCTGAATCTGATTTGTTACTGACTTTGCTGGAATCAGCGACATCTAAGTCTGATCCAGCATTCTCGTGTAAAAGTCCAGTAGTTGCGAAGTTTAGTCATGATGATTTTTTTTTGGCCAGTCCTGGTTTTGGTCCTGTCTTGGCTGACCCTGAGGCTCACAGTTCCTTGACATGCCCAGAGGTTTCTCTTGTGCCGGTGTGCCCAGATGTTCTTTGTGTGCCAGAATGCCCAAGTGTGTCTAAGGTGTTAGCGTGCTCTGATGCTTCCTTAGTGGGAACACGTTCTGATATTGCCAGTCTGCCTGCATGCCCAGAGATGGTTCTGGTCCCTGAAAGCCCTGATATTGATGTTTGTCCTTGTGGCCCTGACTCAGGAATTGCCCTAGGTTCCATAGGGGTTCTTGATGGTTCTCCATGTGAGCCTAAGGGGCATTCTGACCTATGGGGATCTCTTTGGAGCTTCAAGGTGTTCTGGGAGGTCTCTGAGAAAACTTGTCCTGGTGCCTTGGACTGGTTCAACAGTGGGTTTTGTGTTGGTAAAGACAGTACCGGTGGGCATTGCAAAGGCTTTGGCGTTTCTGAACGGTTCCTGGAAGGCGGTGGGTATCGCTCAGGGAGTTTCGGAGGGCTTTCTTCTGGAAATCATGGTTCTGATGGGTGTCACACTGGGGCTTGTAGTACTGATGGGCATGGTTCTGTAGGTTCTGGTTTTGATGGGTCCAGTCTTGTGGGGACTGATTCTGGAATTCGGTCTTGCCGGGCTGTCCCGGTCATCATGAATTATCAGTCAGACTGTTTTGTTGGAAATTTCAGTTTTGAAAAGCGTCTGGAATCCGCTTTTAAAGGCGGGGGTACTGTAATGATCGCTGCTGCAGCAGCTATTGCTGGAAGTAGTGCTGCAGCTCAGGCAGTTCTGATGTCTTTCCATGCAAGCTGCATAGGTTTGTCTGTCTTTCCCTGCTGTCAGCTTGTGACTGATTATCATTCACCTGTGTGGGAATCTGCATGTCTGCTCCCATTGGATGACCTCAGTATAAAGATCTGCTTCCTGCAGGGTTTCCTTGGGTTTTCATAGCTTCAGTGTAAGCCAGTCTTGCTGTCGCTTTAGCCCCCGATCGTGTTTCTTGTTATAAAGATACTTTGCTGGTCTTTGCATCATATATTGGTTCATTGCCAATATATATGCATACCAGCACGTTTATTATTTTCCTTGTATTTGTGTTACGTTAATACATCAGTGTCGCTGATGTATACGTACACGAACTGTTTATATCCTGTGTGCAGTTAGTCAGCTTTCCAGCACGTTTTGGTAGTTTGCGCGTACCGTGAACACCCGTGCTGAGCTAGTTATCCTGTTCCTGGTCCTGTTTGTGGATTGCGTTCATCTCTGCGAAGAGATAACGAATCCTTCTGAATCCTGTTCTGTTACCGTTTGTGGATTGCGTTCATCTCTGCGAAGAGATAGCGAATCCTTCTGAGTCCTGTTCCCTGTGTTACTCCATTCCTAGTCAGCGTTCCTGCTTATGTCATATATCGGTTCATTGCCGATATATACATATGTTAGTCAGACGTTACAAATAGTTTCATTGATAGCTGTAATTGTAATACGCTAGGAAATCATACTTATTGTATATTTATCTGTGTTACGTTCATCTATCTTAATCCTGCTATTTTCTGACTATCCTGTCCTGTCTTTGTGAGGCACGCCATCGCCGCATCGCATTGGCTGCCTCATTCCAGTCTGTCTGGTTTTGGACGCTTGCTGTCGCTAAGTAGCCGCTAGCTAGCAAGCGTTCATTCTGTCTACCTGTCCTGATCTCCTCAGTTCTGGTTTATGCGCTCAGCGCTACTTTGCGCTGAGACGTTATAACGAAAGCATTGTTTGTGGCTGTCAGATCTGCACCGGCTCTGTGCGCCACAATCTCCTATTGGAGTCAGTCCTCCCCTCCACTATACTAGGGATAGCCTGTTTCCTGGTGCTAGTGTGTGTACCTCCTCCACGCCAGCTCATGCGTTGCATGCTGACTGTGGAGAATACACCACCAAGCCTCACACCAATACATCGATAATTTACAAAACATCTTAACAAGTTATAATAACACATACCACTCCTCTATACGCTGCAGGCTGGCGTCCGTTACAAAAAACAATTCTTTGTTAATCTGGAAAAATCTGTACCAAGATTATACATCTATTAAAAAGATTAAGCCGGCGCTTGCAGTTGGTGACCACGTGAGAATTTCCTGTTGTAAAAGTATTTTTACAAAAGGTTATGAACAAAGCTACATGGAAGAGATCTTTACAATACAATCTATCAACACCAGAGGTCTCAGGCCTCTTTATAAGTTGAGAGATCTGGCGGGGGAAGTCATTGAGGGGTCGTTCTATGATGATGAGCTACAAAAAGTGACGCTTCATAAAAACAGAATTTATCGGATAGAAAAAATTATAAGAAAAAAACCAGTGAAAGGTAAAACTTTGTACCTAGTTAAGTGGCTCGGATACCCTGAAAAATTCAACGAGTGGATTCCGGAAAACCAGCTGACCGAAATATAAAATATGCAGACTGATTCCTTTTTTATTACCTTACTGTGATGATCCGCTCAGCTGGCTGCACAGGCAGACAGCTGTTTGTCCATTCCTCTAGTCTGTGGGCTGCAGGTCTCTGGAACAGAGACCTGTCTTTCCATTGCAAGTTTCTGTTCTGTTCTCTTGCTGGGGAATTTGCATACATTCGTTATGCAAATCCCCTACCTGCCTTCTTTGATGACTGGCACTATAAGAGCTTTATGTTTCCCAGAATGCTTCGCTGGTCATTTCCCTTCCATGCTCAGTTCCTGATGGACACTGCTGGAGTGTCAGCCATTGCTATCTAGTATAGTTAATTCCTGGGGGTTGCTTTAGGCTCCCCTTCTAGCCCAGTCAGGTTGTATTATCTGTATTGCCTGTTCTGTCTTGTCTTGCCTGTTTGCCATTGTCCTGTCCCTATGGTGGTTGACAGGAAATGGTTCTGATCTATGTTCTTGGAGTATAGCTGGTGCAGCGGTTGCTACCAGCTATCTCTTCTGTTCTGTCTTCTGGGATCGCGCTAGCTACTTTGTGCTAGCGCTGGGGATCCTTCTGTTCTGTCTCCTGGGATCGCGCTAGCTACTTTGTGCGAGCGCTGGGGATCCTTCTGTTCTGTCTTGTCGGTCGCGATTGCGCTGTCACCAGCGGCGGTTGATAGCAAATCGTTCTGTCTTGCTGAGATCGCACTAGCCGCTAGCGTTAGCGGCTGTGGATCTTTCTGATCTGTGTTCCTGCTTGGATCACACTTGCTCTGGCGGAAGAGCGGTGGATCCTTCCTGCCTAGTTCTTGTTTTTCGTGTGTCTGTCTTGTCCGCTGCGCTTGCTACAGGCTCGGTGAGGTAACCGTTAAGCAAGCGCTCGCGTCCCCTGTTTCATGTTTGTCTGTTTATGGTTAGTTAGGCGTGCTTGTCTCTATTGTGCTTATCACGTGGAGATCGCGCATAACCGTGTGCACTGTTGCGAATGAGTGCGGTGTTCGCGGTTAGCTAGCGTTGTTATTTTCCATATCTCCTTATTGTATTTGCTGTGCCTTTGCTACCCTCGTATTCTATTCTGTTCTGCCTTGTGTCACGTCTCGCGATCGCACCTCTCGCGATCGCGTTCCTATTTCGTATCGGCTGTTGTGTGTGCGCGGTCGCGGAGTGGCGACTGGATTGGCGCACACACATACAACCTATCCCTTTTGCTCAATCTCATTCGCAATCGCCTCTCTTGCGATTGCGTTCTGCGCTTCGTACAATTCCTGTCTGGCACTTGTGGAGGTACAGAGGATTGGTTCCTCTGCACTCCCCAGCGCCATCTGCCGACAGGAATTTCCCTCTACAGGTGCGTAGCACCTTTTGCTGGGTTCCTGCAAATTATACGCTTGTGGAGGATCTCCGCCGTGTCAGCGCTCGCGTTGTGCGCTGATCACGGGGAAAGTTCCACAATCGTGACACTTACCTTGCAATGCTTCATCAAAAATTTACCCAGAGAATACCATCTCAAGCTATACAACTAAATTGGCTAAATCTGTGGACCTTCGCGGAGCGTGGGAAGTAGCAATCACCGAAATACAGTACCTGCATTCATGGTACACCTTTGAAGGTCCCGAGGGTATTTTTCATGCCGGGAAACGTGGAGAACCGTTAAGAGATTATTATGTTAGAGCCGGGTATTACCACACTATTGATGATCTTATCAAAGGAGTTAATCATAGGGCTTGATTCACAAAAGAGTGCTAACTGTTAGCACGGCTGTTTTCGCGCAAATTTTCGCATTGCGCGCGATCGCAAATTTTCGCGCTAAACGATGACGTTTTTGCGCGCAAACGTGAATTTTCGCACGAAAACGATATTGATTTCGCGGTAAAATTCGAATTTGCGTGCGAAAACGTTATCGTTTCGCGCGAAAATTCACAATCGCGCGCAATGCGAAAATTTGCGCGAAAACGGCCGTGCTAACAGTTAGCACCCTTTTGTGAATCAAGCCCATAGACTCGAAAGAGCAAAGCTACCCCTGGATCAGATTAAATTGACCTATGATGAGGCGGAAAGAACTGTTAGCGTGTATAATTCGCCCACACACTTTTTCATACCGGGTAAAAAATTGGGACATATATTAGGTTTACCTGTACCAACACCTGATCAACTGAAACTTCTAAAAGCGAGTTACCATCCTTACTACCCACCAGATCAGAGCCAAACACCCCAAAACACCAAAATATTCTACCCTGATATCAGAGCAGGATTTTATACGCTCTTTGTGTACACAGATATAATAGAACATCAGCTAGTAGGGGATGCCTACATTCAATTACTAAGGACCGTTGAAATCAGCGGGAAAGGTGGTGGGATAAGCACACAAAGATACAGCAGACCAGACTATATACCACTCTGCAAGCACCACTTCGATTCAGTAACCATTTCAATTCAAACCGATCAAGGGAAACCTGTTAGGTTTATGTATGGAAAATCCATTGTGAGACTTCATTTCAGACAACGGCGCGTAACAGCGAATTGAAATGTTGTTGCAGAAGTTGTATGGAGATCCGAATATCTACACGCGATATTACCTTGCGCAAGTGGGCTATGGATTGGAAGGTTTCCAGGGAGAGGAATTTATGCATGGTTCGGGCCTAGCAGGGCTGTTCAGAGGGTTATTCCGTAGGGTTGTTCCTCTGTTTAGAAAAAGCATTGAACTTGTAAAGCCGCATGTAAAAACAGCAGCCAAAAACATCGCTAAAGATGCCGTAGCAGCAGTGTCAACGGCTGTCATGGATAGAATCAATCGTTCAAAACAAGAGCAGGACGGGTCAGGTGTTGTGTATATACGCAAAAAACAACGTAAACGAAAAAGACATATTGACAGCATAGTTCTTCCACCTTTTCTCAATAAAACCAATGGTCGCAAGAAGCGCAGAAGACAGAAATCACCAGATCGTTCACCAGGTGACATCTTTTAATCGGCGACATGGCTTTCGTGCACGACTGCTCGACTGAGTATGCCAAATCAGAATTGGATATCTTTCAAATACCACCGACACAAACAAGTATAGAAAAATCTATTTACCGGTATGTAGAAATACACCCTATCGCTGCAATAGCTGACGGCACTCCCTTGGAATTCTTTATATCCGGAGGCGGCGAATATTATTACGACTTAAATAATACCTTGCTACATATCACCTGCCGAATACTTAAAGCGGACAACACGCTCCTGCAAGATGGCGCTCGTGTAGCATTGGTTAATTACCCTATAGACAGTCTTTTCAGTCAGCTAGATATATCGCTCGGCGATCGATTAATATCTACAAGCGATAATCTGTATACCTACAGAGCCTATATAGAAACACTTCTAAACTATAACGCACAGACTTTGGCGACACAGTTTACAGCCGGTTTATTCTATAAGGATACAGCGGGACATTTTGATGACCGTGCGCTGGACGGTAACAATGCAGGCTTCATCAAAAGAGCGCAATTTACAGCACGGTCCAGAAGCGTCGAACTAGTGGGCCCGATCTACGCCGATATCTTTAATCAGCCAAAGCTGGTCCTGAATGGGCTAGACCTGAAGATTAAACTCACCAGGAATAAAGACTCTTTTTGCCTTATGAGTGCTGAAGCTGATGTGTTTAAAGTGCAGATACAAACAGCGTCGTTATATATATTAAAAGGGTTCAAGTCTCACCAGCCGTAAGGATCGGTCACAGCCAGGCGCTGTTAACCGCTAACGCAAAGTACGCCATTGACCGGGCGTGTCTCAAAGTATACAGTATACCAGCCGGGATACGAATTTCCAACCATGAAAATCTATTTCTCGGCAATATTCCAAAAATCGTGATACTCGCTCTTGTAGGAAATGAAGAATTTTCTGGAAGCTACCCGAGAAACCCGTTGCAGTTCGGTCACTATAATGTAAATTATGCCTGCCTGTATTTAGACGGTCAACAGATACCTGCAAAACCTTTCCAGCCTAACTTTCAGGCAGAAACGGCAATACGCGAGTATATGGCGCTGGTGCACATCACAGGCAAACAAAAAGCTGACAACGCGCTATCGTTTGACAGGTCGGAATACATGAATGGTTACACACTGTTCGTGTTTGACACAACGCCCGATCAAGAAACGGGGTCAGGGCACTTTTCTCTAGTAAAAACGGATAACCTGAGGGCAGAACTACGTTTTTCCGACCCCACCCCAACAACCCTGAACATGATTGTGTACTCTTTAAACGATAACGTTATTGAAATTAACCATAAAAGAGAAGTGCTATATGATTATTAACAATAATGAATAATTTTGAAATCGAGAACGCTGTGAAAGCCGATTCTTGCGCAAGACGCGTCTTTAGAGGTGTAATACCGTGTGATTTTTTACCGACATATAAGATCGTTCAGAGACCCACTGCGTATATTGTGAATACAGATCCTTCTTCGCCTCGAGGGCAGCACTGGATTTTAATAATGTTATTGAACGAGGATACATCACTTTTTTTTGACAGTTATGGCCTGCCGCCTGAAAATATTTTATTCCCCAAGGAGTTCATAGAGTTCTTAAACAGGAACTCTGACTGTATTACCTATCAAAATAAGCAGTTGCAAGCTGCTGAAAGCTTTGTGTGCGGTCATTACTGTATTTATATGTTGCATTATCTCTCTAGGGGTAACAGACTGGTAGATTTATTAAAACATTTCAGCGATGATTTTAAACAAAATGATTCTCTTGTACAAAGATTGATAGACAGTAGATTCAAAAGTACATGTAATTGTTATTACAGTCAAGCATGCAGCAGATATTGTGATAATGTACAATAAGTACTGTTTTGTTAAAGATGGCCTGATAAACATGATTAATAAACTGTTTTATATTTAAAATATACCTTGTGTCTGTGTGTGATTTCTTTTGCACAAACATTTTATTCAGAAAAAAAAAAAAATGTCTGTTTTTAAATGAACAACCAGCATGTGTGCCCGGGTCATGTTTATGCGTGACCTCTGCAGAGCTTGGGTGTCTGGAACAACATTCATGATTAGACACGCATTACAGATGGACATACTGTATTTTTAATTAATCACTCCACAGAGAATTAAATGTGTGCATTAAACACCAAGTGAACACCTGACATAACTGGCTGAGCAAATTTGGCCTGATTGGCTATTCATGAGGCAATGCTCATGCAAATATGCATTTGCTTTCGCATGCCAACTAATGCAGGGTCCATTGAACCAATGCCGCAAAGCGGTTGCCCTGCGGGAATTAGTTCATGCTTCAATAGCACTATCCAGGAGCGCCACGAGGAGGCTTCCCAATGCCCCCATACAACCGGGGGACCGCGGGGTCCCAGGCGCTCTCACTGCCTGGGAACCACAGCAGCACCCCGGAGGGGGGAGGCTGGGTGGCGCAGGCGACCCCCCCCAAGCGTGGCCAGCGCCGGGGAGAGCCATCCACACCTTTCACCTCCCAATATTTAAAAACAGGCACTTACCTTAACGCCATTGCGTTCTGCTGCTGAGCATAGCTTGGGTGCAACACATTTGAAAAGGAAAGGAATGAGGCATGGGTCGCACCGAGCTGTGGAGCTCAGGGCTGGCTCACACACTGCACTCCAAGGGGGGTGGAGGACAGGCACTGACAGCCCACTCCAGGGCTCACACTACCTAGAATGAGCCATCCGCCACCCGCCTCCAAGGGAAAGACATTCACAAATCACTGCACAGAGAATTAAATGTGTGCATTAAACACCAAGTGAACACCTGACATAACTGGCTGAGCAAATTTGGCCTGATTGGCTATTCATGAGGCAATGCTCATGCAAATATGCATTTGCTTTCGCATGCCAACTAATGCAGGGTCCATTGAACCAATGCCGCAAAGCGGTTGCCCTGCGGGAATTAGTTCATGCTTCAATAGCACTATCCAGGAGCGCCACGAGGAGGCTTCCCAATGCCCCCATACAACCGGGGGACCGCGGGGTCCCAGGCGCTCTCACTGCCTGGGAACCACAGCAGCACCCCGGAGGGGGGAGGCTGGGTGGCGCAGGCGACCCCCCCAAGCGTGGCCAGCGCCGGGGAGAGCCATCCGCACCTTTCACCTCCCAATATTTAAAAACAGGCACTTACCTTAACGCCATTGCGTTCTGCTGCTAAGCCAGGCCAAATTTGCTTAGCCAGTTATGTCAGGTGTTCACTTGGTGTTTAATGCACACATTTAATTCTCAGTGCAGTGATTTGTGAATGTCTTTCCCTTGGAGGCGGGTGGCGGATGGCTCATTCCAGGTAGTGTGAGCCCTGGAGTGGGCTGTCAGTGCCTGTCCTCCACCCCCCTTGGAGTGCAGTGTGTGAGCCAGCCCTGAGCTCCACAGCTCGGTGCGACCCATGCCTCATTCCTTTCCTTTTCAAATGTGTTGCACCCAAGCTATGCTCAGCAGCAGAACGCAATGGCGTTAAGGTAAGTGCCTGTTTTTAAATATTGGGAGGTGAAAGGTGCGGATGGCTCTCCCCGGCGCTGGCCACGCTTGGGGGGGGTCGCCTGCGCCGCCCGGCCTCCCCCTCAGGGGTGCAGATGTGGTTCCCAGGCAGTGAGAGCGCCTGGGACCCCGCGGTCCCTCGGCTGTATGGGAGCATTGGGAAGCCTCCTCGTGGCGCTCCTGGATAGTGCTATTGAAGCATGAACTAATTCCCGCAGGGCAACCGCTTTGCGGCATTGGTTCAATGGACCCTGCATTAGTTGGCATGCGAAAGCAAATGCATATTTGCATGAGCATTGCCTCATGAATAGCCAATCAGGCCAAATTTGCTTAGCCAGTTATGTCAGGTGTTCACTTGGTGTTTAATGCACACATTTAATTCTCAGTGCAGTATTTTTAATTAAAATACATGTCTCAACATGTTCTAACCCTAAAAAATAGTCATGTGACACGTCTTGTCATGTGACGCTCCTGGATGTGTATAAATGTTTGGGCAATTCAGAGGAGAGACAACACTGGCATTAGCTAACGCTGAGGTTTTTGTCACATTCTTCTACATCCAAGGAAATACACAAAGGTTAGTGATATGACTTATTTACACATGCTATATTGTCATCAACCCTGTATATGCAGTGTCATATATGCATATGTAATGGTAAGCATTTTTTGTTATTTGTAGACTGTGTATCTCACATTGAAATGCATCACTACCAGCAGTGTGGCATTTTATATAATTATTCTTTATTATGTTTAAGAGGTGTTTACACAGCACAGTTATATTATAAAATAATTATAGTTTGCAAATTTTGTATTTACAGATGTCACAATACAATTCTGACGGCATGTGGAACTGTGATGACTTTCAAGACGCCCAGACGTGTGAGTTTACATATTAAATATTATTTCTATAGTAAAGCAACATCAAAGTATAGAAAAGTATCATTAAATCTTAGGTCTAAAAGGTATAAAACCTTTCTGTATGTCTCATTATAGTGATAGAGGAAGACGCATTATACGCAGCCCTTTGTGATGAATCTGCCAATCAAACACCTGAGACACAAAATGATAGTAAGTATGCACCCTTCTGTAACAATGGTTTTACTGTGTAGAATAAGAGCGATACAGCGCTAAATATGTACGCATTGTTCTCTAAATAGAGCATATACTGCATATATATATATATATATATATATATATATATATATATATGTATACATACATATATATATATATATATATATATATATATATATATATATATATATATATATGTGTGTATATATATATATATATATATATATATATATATATATATATATATATATATATATATATATATATATATATATGCTTATATATATTTTTATATTTTTCAAACACAGGTAATTACAGCGCTGTAGCAGCTGATGAAGTCGCTTTAAACCTTTTACAGACGAGTCCACAGACGCTAAACCGTATTAGTGTAGGAGGGACCGCTTCGTGCACAATTGACTTAACGGATGCATCACAGACATCGGGCGGTGACGTGAATTATGTTAATGCTTGTAAGTGTTTGTTCATGTAACCTTTGTTAATTAAATCAACAAATATGTTGAGGAAAATGGTCTGTACATAAAACTTTGTTTTTCTTTATTTTTCAGGCACAGGTAAAAGAAAAGCTCTCAACAGCTTTGACAGTCGGACAGACGCTGTTGATCACAGCATAAGAATACACAAAAGACAAGAAACTGTTCCGTGTTTACAGCATCCTGGCGTGGAAAACGTGGACCCCGACATAATTGACTTAACTAAGTCGTCGCAACCGCCTGCTAAGGTCAAAAAATGCCCTGGTGCCCGTAAGTGCTCTTTTTTAAAGATTGTCCTATTTAATGTAGTGTATAGCTTGAAAAAAACAACAACAAACAAAACTGTGTATTGCAAATAAAACTGTGTGTTTACTGTGTTGTTTATAATTCCTTATGTTTTATTTTTTATACGCAGCAAAAAGGACAACTAGCTCATTGAGCCGGTTTAATGTAATTCAAGAGGCTGCTGTTCAACCCACAACATCAACCGACAGGATCCCAGCAGGAACACGTAGACCCCGTAATGGATCTATAAGAAGAACACCTTTATCCAGGATCCCAGCAGGAACACGTAGACCCCGTAATGGGTCTATAAGAAGAACACCTTTATCACCAATTTGCGAGGATATACCAACATCGCAGAATTTCAGGCATGGTGGTGAGTCAACCAGCATAATACCAAACAATACTTCAGGCGCTGTTCAGGATACACCTACATGCTCTCTTGATATAAACAGTTTAAAGAGGCGTATCATGTTTGACACACCTATGCACTATCACCAAAGTCCAGAAAATGAATCTACAGTAATAGGGACAACATCACCAACCTCTTTAATAGCACATACACATAGTCCGGCAGACCCGGCGCAACTCGTAGCCTACGGTATATGGGGGAGAAAAGCGCAAGTAGCACTGGCACGTTTGGGTAGCAGGCAGCATAGACTGTATAGAATGGCTAATTATTTACTATGTATTCTTAGGAATAATTATGCTTTACAAGCTGCATTACCATCCCCCTCAAATGGCGCTGCTGTAATAGCAGAAGATGAAAAATGTGAAAAAATATTCAAAAATGTGGTGACATTTGAGAGGGATCTAGGGATTGATGATTGACTAGTCATGGTGGGTGGTGGTGTTAGCTGCAATACCCTAAGAACAATTAATAAAACAACTCAGCGTATAAAATCTAGATCTTTAAAATGGGCTATAAAAATGTTATATTCAGCTAGGCGTTCTCTGTACTCTAGAGAAAAAAGAAAACAACGTTTTAACAAACAGGTCACGACTTCTTAACCAATCAAACAGTCAAATGCAATCTGCACAAAATACCATTCAACAACAAGCACCACAAACGACCGTTACAGCTGACAACTAACAGCATGACGCAGCTCAGGGAGAACCAGCTGATAGTTCATTGCAGAGTAACAGTTCCATAACAGACAACTACACCCCAGACACAGACAGTGGGAAGTGTAATGATTCTGGACAATCTGATGATGGTTCTGTGTATTTAGATCATGTTTTTCACCAGCAGCGGGAACTAGTACATTTTAACGGTTTTGAGTATATTGATCACTTTAGGTTTGTGAACCTTAATAGAATACGCTCGTTCGTTAAATCGATTAATGTTATACATTCTGCTATTCAGACGCTGCTGTCCCGCATAGTTACTGAAGTAGATCCTGGTGATTTTGTCCAGCTGAGGTTGCATGGTGGGGACACATTTGATCCTGTTGTGTCAGCTAAACAGTCTAGAGATGATTTTAACGCTGAAACGTTTCTGAACAACATTGCAAATGCTTTACAGAGCAACGCCGAGTGTGTTGCCTGCAACACCCTCAAGCTTGTGATTACTGTTATCAAAAACCGGCGTGGTGGTGCTAGAAGGATTTTGAAGTCTATCACATACAGTCAGATTATTAAACGTAAGAAGCAGTGGCTGTATGATTTCAACAATTACAGCTCTAATGTTTGTCTTGCTGCTAGTCTTCATGCTCTTTTGATAGGTGTTGATGTAGCTGATCATGTTTTGTTAGAAAAAGCTTGTCAGACGCACAAAGATTTGGGAATACCTGAGAATCAAATGGTGTCATTTAGTGATGTTATGTTGTTTGAGAACTATTTAGATGTCACAATTAAAGTATTATATCACGGTCGTGGCAAGTGGAAGTATTATCATACAGGCCAGACACCTAAAGAGAAGACTGTGTATCAGAGCCGGGACAAGGTCCTCCAGCACCCAAGGCTGAGACACCAAAGTGCGCCCCTCCATCCCTGCCACCCGAGCCGTCACACACTGATTGCTATTAGACTAAGAGGTGCCACAGGTCCAACAACCTCCCCAACACCTTAGTATCTAGTTATATGGCTTGCAGTCACTGCCATGTATCCCCTTTTCTTATTTCTTTCTGCTTCAAACACAATTAGGAATGACAGCTGAATGAATTCTGCGCCCCCTCCTACACTGCGCCCTGAGGCTGGAGCCTCTCCAGCCTATGCCTCGGCCCGGCCCTGCTGTGTATGTTTTACATCATGAAAAACATTATTATGGTATTAAAAATGTGAAAGCTTTTATTGGTGCTGATTACTTTTGTGAGCGATGTTGTTCGGTGTACACACACAAGTATAATCACGGTTGTGTACAGTTTTGCAAAAGTTGTCAGAGATCAGATTGCAACGAGGTGTCAGGTGAGCAGCCTAGGTGTCCCTGCTGTCGTGTGTTTTGCAGATCAAATGCGTGTTTTGAAGAACAAAAACATTTAGCTGTTAATCATGTGGAAATCTGCAGGATGAAATCGTTTTGTGACTCTTGTTTCAGTTTTGTCAGCAATGGTGATGAGCATAAGTGCAACGGTCTGAGATGCCGCATTTGTGGCGGTCGTGTATTCAGATTTGATGACCATGTTTGCTTCATACAGACATACAGTAATAAACAAATGACAGAAAAGTACATTTTCTATGACTTTGAGTGTATGCAGGAGACAGGCACGCACATACCGAATTACATTTATGCAACAACATTATACGGTCCAACATCCTGGGAATTCAGCGGTAAGACATGCACCCGAGACTTTGTACTGTTTTTCACCAGTGGTAAATTTACCGGATATACCTTCATAGCGCATAATGCCGGTAGGTATGATGTCTATTTTGTTGTTCAAGAATTTATCAGGGAAAAACTAGAAATGCGCATAGTGAATCAAGGGGGGCGTCTAATGTGCGTGACCCTGGTAGATTTAAAAATGAGATTCATAGATTCTTTAAATTTCATACCTATGAAGCTCAGTAAAATGCCAGAAGCCATGGGGTTTTCAGGGGCTAAAGGCGATTTCCCACATTTCTTCAACACAGAAGCAAATCAGAGCTATGTAGGCCCCATGCCCCATACACAGTACTATGGTGCGGAATACATGATGGCAGGTGAGAAAAAAGAAATATTGGAGTGGTATGAGGAACATAAAAATGACACATTTAATTTTCAAGAACAGTTGAAAGCTTATTGCAAGCAGGATGTGGAAATTTTGAGAAAGGCTTGTGAATGTTACAGAGAGCGGGTCATGCAAATGACTAGAAAAGAAGTGAGACAGTACTGCAAACGTAAGAAGGAGACCGTTATAGTGACTAAATGCATTGACCCCTTTCAGCTCATCACTCTGGCCTCTGTCTGCATGGCTATGTACAGATTTAAGTTTCTCCCAACAGACACTATAGCCATTCTACCAGCTGATAACTATCACAGAAACATTATTCCACACCGGCTATACAATGGCATGTGTCAGATACGTAACCGTTTACAATGAAAACGCCACACGTGGATTAGACCGCTAAGTTATTCCGACAAACCAAAAATAGTTTGTTGTTTTCTGATCATGTACGAAAATAAAACCTGTTTTTTTCTGTTCAGTATATCATGCTCTGTAATAAAGTTATTTTATGTACATACAATGAAAACAATATTTTACATTGGTTTTTAATTCAGATACTGTTAATTTGTGTCTCTATGCATATACCAATGAAAATGATCTTTTACAGCGGTTTTAAATTTATCCGCTGTTAATTTGTATCTTTATAATGATTTTGTGAAGAAGTGCGGAAGAGCCACCGCCATGAGTCAGCGGCAGGTGGCTCTTTCCATGCACGGCGGGGCAGAGCACGGGGAGGCAGCCGCCTCCACTCAGTCTGAGGCGGCTGTCCCCGTGCAGGGCATGGCGGAGCGCGGAATAACCGCCGCGTTGGACGCGGTGGTTAGCGCGCATGGCCCCATTACTGAGGCACCGCAGAGTGGTGCTGGTGTGGCTGGGACACATAGTCCCTCTAGGTTTAGAGTGACGCGCGCACGCGCATTCAGGCAGGGAAAATATGACGGCCAGAAATGAGTCAGCTGACCAGGCTGGTCAGTTGACTCTGGCTCCACTCCTCATTGGTCCAGCACTTAGGGAGGTGCTGGAGGGATACCTGTGTATATGTACTGCCAGCTGTTCAGTTGCTGGTTGTCTGGTGTTGCGAACACATACGTGGGAGCACTCAGACCTGTAGTCAGATCCTTAAGTGTGCCGGGACCAGCTGGAGCTGTAATCCTACACTTAGCTAGATTCTGTTGATAGCTAAAGTACTAGTTTGATTGTGATTATCTGTTATGACTTTTTGCCTGCCTGACTATCCTCCTGAACCCTGATCTTGTACCTCGATATTTCTGATACTCTGTTGCCGAACCCCGGCTCGTCCTTAGACTCTGCTTCTGCCTCCTGATCTTGTACCTCGATATTTCTGATACCCTGTTGCCGAACCCTGCCTGTACCTAGACTCCGCCTCTGCCTTCTGAATCTGTACTTTATCTGTCTGTGTGTTTACGACCTGGCTTGTCCGACCTCGAGAACCGACCTTACTATTGGAGGCGGTTCCCCGTCCTGTTAGTGACACTTCTTCCTGAGTGTCACTTTCAGACAATCTTTCCTACTCTCGACCTGACTCCTCCTGCCTTGGAGAGTTCAGGTCTTCGGAAGGAATCCGTGCAGTACTCCTTACTGCGCTGAGGCCTAGTCCTCTAAGTGTTATTGTTGCACCTAACACTACACTCTACTCAGGTGAACAGAGGTTAGCTGGTATATCGGATTATCGGTGATACTGCAGATCACTTATAATCTGGTATATATCTGTATTCCCAGTGATACTGCAGATCACCGGTAATCAGATCCTCTCTGTACTTCACCGATCGTTACAGATTTAATAAAAAAGCACATAAAACTTGCTACCGCGTCCTTATTAATAAAAGCTTACACAATATTAAGTGCTATAAAACATAAAGGGATGCGTATCAAACAATGGGCCCGTATATATGGCATGGTCTGGGCTCATTAAGGCTCACGTATCAGGCAAAATGGTTCGCAACACAAAATGGACACTTTGGGCACTATAAGGGGTTGAATCCGGCATCAGTGAGGGCAAAACGTCAAGGGGAACCCCCTTAGACCTGAAGAGGGCGTTGAAAAGGGGGCGGAACATCTGTCACTAAACCGGATGTGGGCGGCCTGACGTCACATACCTATAGGGGCGTGGAAAGGGCGGGGAAAGGGGCGTGGTACCTGTCACTAAACCGGATGTGGGCGGCTTGACGTCACATACCTATAGGGACGTGGAAAGGGCGGGGAAAGGGGCGTGGTACCTGTCACTTTACCGGAAGTGGGCGGTTTGATGTGACATATAGAACCATCACTACTGATATAGTTCATTTCATTGCGATAAGTAATGATAAAGTTATAGACGAATGAATGGAAGGAGTGCTGAAAGGTGAAAATTGCTCTGGTGCTCAAGGGGTAAAACCCCTCAGTTGTGAAGTGGTTAATGTATTAGCGTGAAATATTAGAGTGAAAGACAGTGAGCATGTGCAGTTATGAACAGTCCGTACAGCACATACAGTATGTGCTGTACATCGAATTGCAAGATTTTGCTCCGTAATGTGTTCACACTTGTGCACTATAGAGACACTCATCTACGGAGTACTCGGAGATGTGAGTACTTAATCGACATAAAGAGGACTAGGAACGCTCTAAGTCAGGGCTGGGCAAACTGCGCGGCCTGGGCCCCATTCCTAACATTCCTCCTATCCGCGGGCTGTATTTACAGCGCATGCGGGCTGCAGTCTGCCCAGAGCTGCACTAAGTGATCCAGAGCCTTCCCTCCTAGGAGAGTGAATAACTTTTTTCCCCCTATGGCTACAGTTATTCTTTTAAGTGAATTTGAGGTAAACCTGAGTTCGAAAAACATATACTTATCTAAGAAGGGGAAAGCCCTTGGATTCTACAGAGGCTTCCCACATCCTTCTCCAGACAACCACGGTTTCCCAGGACCCTCCTGAAGATCGCAACCGCGCTTCTCTTAGTACATGAGCGCTGCAGCGGCGGCTGTACAATATCAAAAGAGGTTCTGGCTTACTGCACAGGTGCATCCGTACTTGAATAGACGCAGTATGGCCGCACTCCTGCCCAGGGCCGGTTCAAGTAACAATTGGGCCCTAGGGCAAAATTAGCCTGAGGCCCCCCAACAGACACCCCCCGACCAAAAAGCGTCATTAGAGGCCCTTTGTTGTAGCTAAATTTCCCTCCTGGGCCCCTGAGCTGGCTGCTGACCCTCCCCCAATCACCTCCCAACTTAACAGACTCTGCAGAGTCCCTGGGGAGCAACAGTTAAGATGGGGAGGGACAACTTGGGGGCCCCTTCAGGCTCTGGGGCCCTGGGGCAATTGCATATTTTTTCCTATGGTAGCTCTGGTCCTGCTCCTGCCTGAAGGGGAGTGCAGCCCCTAACTTCTTACCAACAAGCCCTTTTTTTACAGCGATCCGTGCTTGCCAACGGGGAGTCGGGGACTAGAGGACAGTGTGGGAAGCCTCTATAGGATCCAGAGGCTCCTCTCTTCTTAGATAAGTATGTGCTGTGTATACTTCTCATCTGTCGGTGGCTGGTTGTCTGCCGTTGCGACTGCTTATGTGTTAGCACCAGTGCAGTTTCTAGGCTAAAATGCACCCAGGGCGAGGGTGTAAAAATTGCGCCCCCCCCCCCCCCCCTAGGTTAGATAGGTAGGTGCCTCTCAGTATAGGTTAGATTAGGTAGGTGCCCCCTAGTATAGGCTAGATTAGACAGGTGCCCCCCAGAATAGGTTAGATTAGGTAGCTGCCCCCCAGTATAGGTTAGATAAGGTAGCTGCCCCCCCAGTATAGGTTAGGTAGGTGCCCCCCAGTATAGGTTAGGTAGGTGCCCCCCAGTATAGGTTAGATAGGTAGCTGCCCCCCAGTATAGGTTAGATTAGGTAGCTGCCCCCCAGTATAGGTTAGATTAGGTAGCTGCCCCCCCAGTGTTGGTTATATTAGGTAGCTGCCCCCCAGTGTAGGTTAGATAGGTAGCTGCCCCCCAGTGTAGGTTAGATAGGTAGCTGCCCCCCAGCGTATGTTAGATTAGGTAGGTGCCCCCCAGTGTAGGTTAGATAGGTAGCTGCCCCCCAGCGTAGGTTAGATTAGGTAGCTGCCCCCAGTATAGGTTAGATAGGTAGCTGCCCCCCAGCGTAGGTTAGATTAGGTAGCTGCCCCCAGTATAGGTTAGATAGGTAGCTGCCCCCCAGTGTAGGTTAGATTAGGTAGGTGCCCCCCAGTGTAGGTTAGATAGGTAGGTGCCCCCCAGCGTAGGTTAGATTAGCAGCTGCCCCCCAGCGTAGGTTAGATTAGGTAGGTGCCCCCAGAATAGGTTAGATAGGTAGCTGCCCCCCAGTATAGGTTAGATTAGGTAGCTGCCCCCCAGTGTAGGTTAGATAGGTATCTGCCCCCCCAGTGTTGGTTATATTAGGTAGCTGCCCCCCAGTGTAGGTTAGATGGGTAGCTGCCCCCCAGTGTAGGTTAGATAGGTAGCTGCCCCCCAGCGTAGGTTAGATTAGGTAGGTGCCCCCCAGTGTAGGTTAGATAGGTAGCTGCCCCCCAGCGTAGGTTAGATTAGGTAGCTGCCCCCAGTATAGGTTAGATAGGTAGCTGCCCCCCAGCGTAGGTTAGATTAGGTAGCTGCCCCCAGTATAGGTTAGATAGGTAGCTGCCCCCCAGTGTAGGTTAGATTAGGTAGGTGCCCCCCAGTGTAGGTTAGATAGGTAGGTGCCCCCCAGCGTAGGTTAGATTAGCAGCTTCCCCCCAGCGTAGGTTAGATTAGGTAGGTGCCCCCAGAATAGGTTAGATAGGTAGATGCCCCCAATAATGGAGGCCGGAGCCGCGGGGAGGGCAGCCCGACCTCTCCCTCCCTCTCCTCTCCCGGGCGCCCTCCGTGCTCCCCCCTCAGATGCAGAGTTCGTGAGCAGCAGGGAAGCGCTGTTTACAACTCACCGGCTGCCTGGCTCCAAGCGCTGCTCTCTCGCCGCTGGTCTCCTCTCTCTGTATACATACTGATACACGCTGCTTCCGGCTACAGGAAGCAGTGCAGTTTCTAGGCTAAAATGCACCCAGGGCGAGGGTGTAAAAATTGCGCCCCCCCCCCCCCCCCTAGGTTAGATAGGTAGGTGCCTCTCAGTATAGGTTAGATTAGGTAGGTGCCCCCTAGTATAGGCTAGATTAGACAGGTGCCCCCCAGAATAGGTTAGATTAGGTAGCTGCCCCCCAGTATAGGTTAGATAAGGTAGCTGCCCCCCCAGTATAGGTTAGGTAGGTGCCCCCCAGTATAGGTTAGGTAGGTGCCCCCCAGTATAGGTTAGATAGGTAGCTGCCCCCCAGTATAGGTTAGATTAGGTAGCTGCCCCCCAGTATAGGTTAGATTAGGTAGCTGCCCCCCCAGTGTTGGTTATATTAGGTAGCTGCCCCCCAGTGTAGGTTAGATAGGTAGCTGCCCCCCAGTGTAGGTTAGATAGGTAGCTGCCCCCCAGCGTATGTTAGATTAGGTAGGTGCCCCCCAGTGTAGGTTAGATAGGTAGCTGCCCCCCAGCGTAGGTTAGATTAGGTAGCTGCCCCCAGTATAGGTTAGATAGGTAGCTGCCCCCCAGCGTAGGTTAGATTAGGTAGCTGCCCCCAGTATAGGTTAGATAGGTAGCTGCCCCCCAGTGTAGGTTAGATTAGGTAGGTGCCCCCCAGTGTAGGTTAGATAGGTAGGTGCCCCCCAGCGTAGGTTAGATTAGCAGCTGCCCCCCAGCGTAGGTTAGATTAGGTAGGTGCCCCCAGAATAGGTTAGATAGGTAGCTGCCCCCCAGTATAGGTTAGATTAGGTAGCTGCCCCCCAGTGTAGGTTAGATAGGTATCTGCCCCCCCAGTGTTGGTTATATTAGGTAGCTGCCCCCCAGTGTAGGTTAGATGGGTAGCTGCCCCCCAGTGTAGGTTAGATAGGTAGCTGCCCCCCAGCGTAGGTTAGATTAGGTAGGTGCCCCCCAGTGTAGGTTAGATAGGTAGCTGCCCCCCAGCGTAGGTTAGATTAGGTAGCTGCCCCCAGTATAGGTTAGATAGGTAGCTGCCCCCCAGCGTAGGTTAGATTAGGTAGCTGCCCCCAGTATAGGTTAGATAGGTAGCTGCCCCCCAGTGTAGGTTAGATTAGGTAGGTGCCCCCCAGTGTAGGTTAGATAGGTAGGTGCCCCCCAGCGTAGGTTAGATTAGCAGCTTCCCCCCAGCGTAGGTTAGATTAGGTAGGTGCCCCCAGAATAGGTTAGATAGGTAGATGCCCCCAATAATGGAGGCCGGAGCCGCGGGGAGGGCAGCCCGACCTCTCCCTCCCTCTCCTCTCCCGGGCGCCCTCCGTGCTCCCCCCTCAGATGCAGAGTTCGTGAGCAGCAGGGAAGCGCTGTTTACAACTCACCGGCTGCCTGGCTCCAAGCGCTGCTCTCTCGCCGCTGGTCTCCTCTCTCTGTATACATACTGATACACGCTGCTTCCGGCTACAGGAAGCAGCGTGTATCAGTACGTATACAGAGAGAGAGAGAGAGACCAGACCAGCGGCGAGAGAGCAGCGCTTGGAGCCAGGCAGCCGGTGAGTTGTAAACAGCGCTTCCCTGCTGCTCACGAACTCTGCATCTGAGGGGGGAGCACGGAGGGCGCCCGGGAGAGGAGAGGGAGGGAGAGGTCGGGCTGCCCTCCCCGCGGCTCCGGCTCCCCCCTCCATTATAGCGCCCCCCTCCCAACAGCGCCCCGGGCGGCGGCACGCTCCGCACGGGGCAAGAAACGGGGCTGACAGGAAGCAGCGTGTATCAGTACGTATACAGAGAGAGAGAGAGAGACCAGACCAGCGGCGAGAGAGCAGCGCTTGGAGCCAGGCAGCCGGTGAGTTGTAAACAGCGCTTCCCTGCTGCTCACGAACTCTGCATCTGAGGGGGGAGCACGGAGGGCGCCCGGGAGAGGAGAGGGAGGGAGAGGTCGGGCTGCCCTCCCCGCGGCTCCGGCTCCCCCCTCCATTATAGCGCCCCCCTCCCAACAGCGCCCCGGGCGGCGGCACGCTCCGCACGGGGCAAGAAACGGGGCTGGTTAGCACTCAGACTATAGTCAGAGCCTTCAGTGTGTTAGAACCAGGTGGACCTGGGAATTCACACTTAGCCAGATTACTGTATCATTGCTGTGTTATACTTTAGACCAGTTCCAGAGTGTTGAGACCACGGACCTCACACCCAAGATTAGGGATACTGTGTCATTGCTGTGTTATTCTGTAGATCAGTCCCTGAGTGTTGAGACCACGGACCTCACACTCTAGACTAGGCCTTTGCTTGATATCTGTTATGACCTATTGCTCTCTTGACTCTGCTTCTGCTCTCTGATTCGGTACCTTTGCACATCTGATCACCTGTTGCCAACCCTGCCTGTCCTTGGTTACCGAATCAGCCTTCTGTCTCTGTACTTTATCTGCTCGTGTGTTGCCGACCCGGCCTGACCGACCCTTCTACCTGTGACACCCCCCCCCCCGGTGGGATGTCCAGTAGCTGCAGGGACTCCCTGTCTCTCAGAGGGCCCTCTCTGCAATCCAGTCAGGGACTCAATCTCATTGGAGTCCTCTGACTGCAGTAGAGTCTGATTCACAGCTGTTCAGGGAATCACTGACTCTCTGTGTATCTCCAACCTACCAGGAGATACTCATTATATGGCCTAGGGTCACCTGCTCCTCAGGTGGTCCAGACTCATATACTGTTGCACCAAACACTTACACTTATCAGGTGTCCAAAGGTTAGTTATACTTGTATTATTGGTGATTCTGCAGTTTATCAATAATCAGGTATAAATCTGTATTCTTGGTGATACTGCAGATCACCAATAATCAGATTCTCTCTGTGTGCTTACACCGATCGTTACAGCTGTACTACATGATCTCACTGGCCACCCACCGCTGCGCCCCGCAACCCACCCCTTTCCCCAAGTGCCGATAGAGGACGGTGACTAATTTGCCTTGCTAGAAATATGGGCCAGAAACAGGGGCACCTCTAGCCATTTTGTCACTCCAGGCGAGAAAAACAGTGGCACCCCCCACCCCCGTCCCATGGCACCCCCCATGAAAATAATTGTAATGCAGCAGCCTTCACTAGAAAATAATCATAGTGCGTCAGCGTTTCACCAGAAATTACACTTATTGCGTCAGTGTTTCACAGAAAATACACCTAATGTGGGCATTGTTTCACCAGAAAATATGTGGGCGGCGTTTTACCAGAATATACACATAAGCAGAGCTCCTTCCCTCCCCTCTCCCATTAGTTCCCCCTATAGCCCTAATAATTGCCTGCCCCTATAAGAAAAAAACATTTACTCACCTGCAGAAGACTGCTTTTCTGGCCTCCCTCCAGCGTGCAGCAGCTCCCTCAATGATCTCTGTGCAGCAACTCCAGCTGCAAAACTCCCACGCTGACAGGCAGAGCAGGGCTACGAGAAAATTTCACCCGAAGTCCTGCACTGGAGACACAAATAGTCTATAGTGCAGGGCTTCGGACGCCATTTTCCCGTAGCCCTGCTCTGTCAGCCGGAACCCACAGATTCCGCAGGCTGCAGTAGTGAGCTTATGGGCTGCGACCAGTGAACTGAACATGGTGCCTTTTAGATGCCGCAAGCCAGTTCACCATCTGGGGACACACCATCTGGCAGGGGGTTGGCTGCGGTCCCTCCCCATGCCCCTCCCCCCCAGCACTCGTGACTGCCTGGTCGGCCTGGTGGACCAGGCAACTCTGCAAGAGGGTCAGTGGGAGGCTCAAAGGGGAACACAAGGAGTCACAAAGGAGGATATAAGAAGTCACATAAGGACTAAAGGAGGAGCACAGGGGGACAGAAGGGAGACATAGGGAGGCACAGGGGGACAGAAGGAGGCACAAAGGGAGAGAGAAGGACCAACGGGGTCAGACATGGCACAAGGGACTGAAAGAGGCACAAGGAGACAGAAGGAGGAACGAAGGGGGAAAGAAGGATGCACAAGGCACAGAGGTGGCAGCTGCCTCCAACTTACGCTAAGTAGATGCAGTAGAATCAAGTAACACCCATAGGGTGGGGCTTAATTTGGGGGAGGGGCTTAATCCAGCAACATGGCGCCCCCCAGGACCAATGGCACTCCAGGCAATGGCATGTACTGCCTATGCTTAAAGGCGCCCCTGGCCAGAAATATACCGTGCTGCCCATAATTATTCATGCCCCTTGCAAATTTTGACTTAAAGAGATTCAGAGAGGAGTCTCACTACAGTTTTCTTACTTACTCAGGGCTTCCTCCAGCCCCATAAGCATGGATGTGTTCCTCGCCGTCCTCCTCAGCACCACTGTTCAGCCGCAATCTCCCCCCGTAAGCAGCTCAGTGACGTCAGTGGCGGGCCTTCTGCGCACAGGGAATGGGTTCCTGGAGCGGATCAAACGCTGGATCTGCTATATAGATGATATCCTTGTTATTTGGCATGGGTCACAAAGTGATTTTGAATTATTCATGCAATAGTTGAATACTAATCATGTAAATATGGCTTTTACACACCATCAGGGAGATAGTCAGTTGAAATTCCTGGAGCTGGAGATTTCAGTCAGAGGAGGAGGCCTCCTTACAAAAACCTTTAGGAAAAAGACTTCATTTAATTCTCTTTTGTGTGCCTCAAGCTATCACCCTCCTACAACTATTAAGAGTTTACATTTTAGCCAATTTTTACGCCTGAGGAGGAATGCCAGTACATGGGAAGATTTTCTCACACAGGCCCGAGATCACAGAGATAAATTACAGGCTAGAGGTTATGATAAGGGAATAATTGATCAGGCTTTAGAAAGAGCAGCAAAGAGAGATAGGAACTCCCTTTTGACCCCAAAATATGCCATAATTCTTCAAATCGTTTTTTCATGAATTTTTCTTATTCACCAATGTATGACAATAAAATGAACCATCAGTAGGAATTGGTGGATTATGTAGCTGGATAAATTATTACAAGAAAAAAGTGCTCTCCCTCCTTGTGTTTCTTATAGAAGGGTTCCCAATCTTAAGGATAGATTATCCCACAGCGAGTTTATTTGTCCCCAGACACAGTGTTGGCTTGGAGACATGCGCCCAGGGGGGAATTTCAGATGCAATCAGTGCTCGTGTTATAATTTTATGGTCAGGGGAAGCCAGTTTTACCACAGTGGTCAGTCCTGCAGAAGTAAGCAGTTTATAATTTGTAGAACAAAAGGTTTGGTATATGCTCTGGTTTGTCCATGTCAGCGGATTTATGTGTGGGAGACCACTAATATGCTGTAGGACCGTTACCATTGCAGGTCAGTCCACAGTGGTTTAGGTTCTCCTCGTGTAATTGAGCACATGCATCAGACCCACGGTGGGGATGTCACCTTGCTAAGATTCGTGGGTATAGAACAGGTCAAGATAGATGGTAGAGGAGGCGATTGGCAACGAAAATTACTTCAGAGAGAGAGAGAGCTAATGGATATCTTTGGCGCAAAATGGCTGTAGATCTCTCACACTGCTTGTGCCTGTTTATTGGACTTTGCACTGTGAATTGGATTTTTAAATGACCTAAATAAAGGTGAAGTTTTAGTTGGATGTGCACCACTGCTGCTTCCTTCCTGCTACATTGATGTGACCACGTTTGGGTGAGCTGCACTCCTATTGAATGGGCTGTATCCTGTGCATTGATTTCTTTTCCTGAGACCTTCTGCACATGTGCCGACCTTCTGCGCAAGCGCAAAAGGCCCCAGCTGACGTCACTCAGTCAGACTGAGTCCAACTGAGCTGCTTACCGGGGGTTGACTGTGGGAGAACGGCAGCGCTGAGGAGGACGTCGAGGGAGAAATTTCCACTGATGCCCAAGTCTAAGTATCTCTGCAGACTGCCTGATGTTGTCGTTGAGAATCCTCATGTATTGCTCTTTTTTATGGTGCAGTTTACTTTAATTAGTTTCCCTGGTCAATTGGCTAAAAAACACCCCAAAAGCATTAGGTTCCAACCACCATGTTTGACAGTGGGGATGGTGTTCTTTGGCTTGAAGGCTTTTCCTTTTTTACGCCAAATAAAGGAAACATTATTGTGACCAAACAGTTCAGTTTTTGCTTCATCTGACCATAACACAAAAGACCAGAAATGTTCTTCTTTGTCCAGATGAGCATTTGCAAAGGCCAAGTGAGCTACTGAGCTTTTGTGTGCCTTATCTGGAGAGGTGGTGTCCTCTTTGGTCTGCATCCGTGGAACCCAGCAGTGTGCAGTTTCCATTGGATTGTCTGCCTTGAGACATTGTCACCAGCAGAGCCCAGATTCATCAGCGTGGCCTTGGTGGTGATCCTTGGATTCTTTTTCACCTCTATCACTATCCTCCTGGCCAGCACAGGTGTCACTTTTGTCTTCTGTCCACATCCTCAGAGATTTTCCAAAGTGCAGTGTAACCTGTTTTGAACCTTTTCTCTTGCTCCGACTGAAAGGAATCCACCAGACACTGACGTAAATGCAAATATCAAGAATTTATTTGTGACATTAAACAAAAAGAAGCACTCCACAAACAGTTACCCACTCAAGAGCTTTTACGTTCCCTATTTACATTAAGAGAAACTCTCAGATCTGTATTATTCCATCAATGCAACTACTTTCTCCAAAAAGCAAATCTGCAGACATATTCCTAAAATAATAAGGCGGGTAAATTCTTGGCTAGGATGCTACGCCAACGGCAAGCAAAATCTAAATTACACTCTATGACCAGCCCAAAAAACTAAACAAGTAATTTACAACCCTAAGCAAATAGCTGATTTATTCAGTGACTATTATGCACAACTACTGTATACAATCTTAAAAATGACCCTGCTACCAAACAACCCACCTTGGAAATAATAGCGATCTTAGATAAAATAAATATACTACTACTCTTTTCTATATAGCTTAAAGAGACACTGAAGCGAAAAAAAAATATGATATAGTGAATTGGTTGTGTACTATGAATAATTACTAGAAGATTAGCAGCAAAGAAAATATTCTCATACTTTTATTTTCAGGTATATAGTGTTTTTTCTAACATTGCATCATTCTATAATATGTGCAGATTACACAACACTCAGCATTCAAAATGAGTCTTTCAGAGCAGTTTGTGAAGTAATGACCTCTCCTCTAGCAGAGGAAAAGTAAATAGTCCAGGAACAGTTGAGATAATAAAAGTCAGATAACAGCCCTCTCCACGACTAAGTTACTTAGTCGTAGAGCTTAATGGCTTGTTTGCATAGAGATAACAACTGGAGTTTCTCAACTCTTCCTGTACTGGAAACAATTACACTGATGTATCTGATCTTAATGTTTTATTTCTTAGCTGTGCTACACATACAAATCATAATATCATCATTTTTTTTCGCTTCAGTGTCTCTTTAATTCATTAAATAGCCCCCCCCCCCACCCCCCGGGAAAATAGATTTCAGAAACTATTAAAAAGTTAAAGAGAAACAAAGCCCCTCGTCCAGACGGCTATGCTAATGCTAATGAGTATCTCATAACCTTTTCCGACTCACTTGCCCCTCATCTTAGAAAGCTCTTTAATGGCTTTGCTGCAGGTACTCCGATTCCTCCTGAGTACCTAGAAGCAATTATCACAGTGATCCCCAAATCTGGAAAAGACCAGACCAGTCCTGCCAACTTTAGACCTATTTCTTTGCTAAACATCGACACAAAACTGTATGCAAAAATCATTGCGAATAGGCATATGCAATTCACTCCTGGCTTATTATCTTATGATCAGGTGAGTTTCACAAGAGGGAGACAGGTTTCTACTTAAACATGTTGAACTCTGTCGAATGCCTTCAGTGATCCTGACCTTAGACGCGGAAAAGGCATTCGACAGAGTTCATTGGCAATTTTTGAGGGAAACTTTATACAAATTTGGGTTCACTGGTAACATTATGACGGCAATTATGGCCCTTAACACTTTTCCATCTGCTAAAGTGAACTCTGCGGGGTTTATCTCAAAGTCCTTTAAGATTTCCAATGGCATGCGCCAAGGATGCCTTCTGTCCCCCATCATTTTTGTGCTGCTAATGGAGACTATCGCCCCAAAAATTTGCACAAACCCAGATATCACAGGTATCACAGTTGGCGACTCTCACCATGTAATAGCATGTTCGCAGATGACATAGCCTTAATACTCTCTAACCCTGAAGCTTCACTTCAGCGTCTTACCAGTGAACTTTATTCCTTATCAGAAGCATCCTACTATAAATTAAATCATCACAAATCGCTATTAATGAGTTTGAACCTGTCTTCCTCTATGAAATCTATAATACTTGATAAATTTAATTTTCCATGGGCAAGCTCCTCCTCTAGTGGGTTCTGTCCATTGCGGTGAAGCCGCAAACAGACAGTTCTGGCTTGTCAGCCTGCATTCGCTTGTGCATTCCCAGTGAGTGACAATGGCCTCAATTCACTAAGATCATGCTGGAGATCAGGGCCGGATTTACAGCTCAGGAGCCTATAGGCACAGAAGTTCTGGCGCCCTAAGCCCCACCCATCAGCACAGACCACACCCCCAAGTCACACCCTCTTTTTATGCAAAGTAACTTAGATATTAATAAAGACAAATAGAGAATACAAATAGCTGCGGCCGCACGCAGATCTGACTCCATGGGGGAGTACCCAGGGCTAGCAAACGCCTTGCCGGTGCAGAAGAGCAGTTGACAGACAGTAATTTCACCACCAATCAGCTGCCCGTCTGGAAGAGACCTTATTGGAGGAGAGTTGATTCTTGTGGTGGGCTGATAGTGTTCTGTTGATTCTATTGGCAGGGTGGCAGTGTTTAGTTGATTCTTGTGGCAGACTGGTAGTAATCGATCAATCCTAGTGTCAGGCTGGTAGTGATTGGTAGATTCTAGTGTCAGACGGGTAGTGATCAGTCAGTCCTAGTGCCAGGCTGGGTTGGTCGAATTTAGTGGCAGACAGGGAGTGATTGGTCATTCTTAGGGCCAGGCTGGTAGTGATTTGTCTATTCTAGTGACTGGCAGACAGTAACTGGTTAATTCTAGTGGCAGCCAGTACAGAGGGTTGCACATTGTTTCCCTTCCACCAGCCAGTGGGAAGCTGCTCTGTCGTGCCTCCTCCCCACTCCATAGAATCAGCCCACTGTTCGGGTATACCCAAGTGATGTTCCACTAAGGATTGAGCTCCATAAGGTGACACATATTAAAATTGGAGCCTCGTCAGTTCTCATAGTGAACCTTAACTTAATCAGGGGAAACCGTCTAAAATAAGTGGTACTTACTGGGGGCTTCCTCCAGCTCCAAGCTCCCAGGACGTCCCTCGCCACAGCTCTCCCCGCAGCCGTTTACCGCAGGCCCGTGGCGATGACGTCAGAGCAACCTTCAGGTCGCTCTGTACTGCGCCTGCGAGAGCGGCACTGTCAATCATCACCACGTGGGCCGGAGCCTACTGCGCCTGCGCAGTCCGGACCGGGACGGAGCTGCGGTGAACGGCTGCGGGGAGAGCTGCTGTGAGGGACATGCTGGGAGCTTGGAGCTGGAGGAAGCCCCCGGTAAGTACCACTTATTTTAGACGTTTTAACAAAAAAAGACTTTAACTTACCTGGGGCTTCTAACAGACCCCTGCAGCTGCCCTGTCACAAAGCGATCCTTTGCTCCCCAGCAGCAACCGTCTGTCATTTGGATGCGCAACCCTGATCCATGCGCCTCCTAATCACGCTCCTGTGAACAAGAGTGCTCTTTCAGATGTGCAGTACGAAAAAAATCTGTACTGCGCATGCACAGAATGCTCCCAGCGACCGGAGTGCAATCGAGGACGCGCGCAACCACACTGCATGCGGAAGGGCCCATCGGCCGGCCAGAAGAGGGTTACTGCGGAAGATTGGAGGAAGACTTAGTGACAGCGCGGGCACAGGGTGAGTGCAGGTAGCTGGTAGAAGCAACAGGTAAGTTAAAGTGCTCTTTTACCTACCGTTAAGGCTCCCTCCTCACTGATCTCCCTAGCCCCACTCCTCTAGCTGAAAGACACCCCCCCCCCCAACAGTGTCCACTGCTGAAGCAATCCAATGCTTCCCTTTACTCTTTCAAGTGGCCCCCCTCCCCATCTGACACCTAGGACCTGGCTTCCACTTCCAGCCGTGTTTCCATAGGACACCTCAGCACTGACCAGCAGTCCCCTGACCTGATCAGAGCAGCAATTACATCAGGTCACGTACAGCTGGACAGAGCTGCCTGTCACCTTACGGAAACAATTATGGGAAGCATTGCAGGACTGGCTGAGCAGGGGACCCCCACCCCTCCTCCATTGTTGTCTCTGCTAGGAAAAGGAGGGGGGAGGATCAAAGGTCCCAAGCTTCTGCCTAATAATCAGTCACTTACTTGTCACTGCAGCTGGCTGCAGATCTCCTCTGTGTGACTGCAAGACAAGTAGCTGGCTGTGCGGAGCATATTCACCAGCGTCATCTTCAAAAGACCCGGGCACAGGCTGAACCAGTAGACACATGGGAGGGGGGAGCAAAGCACACACGCCGTGCAGCTAACCTGAGACCCAAGGACAGTTGTCATAGGCAGCATTCCATACCGCCCCTCTTCACCTGTCACTATACTGAGTTTACTGACTCTCTGCACCATGTGAAGGGAGGGGCGGGAACAGAGGGTTTTTTTTGTATTTAGCCTAGCTCTGCTCTCCTACCTCCCCCCCATTTCACAGCCTTTGTGGTAGCTCCTCTATTAGTTCCCCGCAGCCAGAATTAGTAAAATAAACAAAGCCAGGACAGTGCACGCCGCCTCCCGATACCTATTGCTACTGTATCCTGCACACAACCAGTAGCGTCCTGATTCACCTGCGTGCATCTATACAGCGGCAGCCAGGGACACTGTGCTGCTGTCAGTTGCAGGGGACATGCAGCATTGCGCTGCGGGCGGGATGAGGCGGGGCGGTCCGGGTTAATTATCTCGCTCTGACTTTTTTTTTTTTTACTTTGATCAATCATGGGAGCCAATCAGGGCCGCCTCTGCCCCTTAAAGGAGCCTGTAGGCACGTGCCTACAGTGCCTTATGGTAAATCCGGCCCTGCTGGAGATAATAAGGCAAGAGAGTTCCTTAAGTTACCTCCTCTGTAGTTAATTTACCTCCTCTGTAGTTAATTTACCTCCTCTGTAGTTATTTTCACATGCAGTTAATTAACAGCCTGTCTTTAACTCTGGAGTTATTTTAAGGATTGAAGAGTTAACTTAAAGACAGAAGAGTTAACTTTAGGTTTGCCTGAGGTAAAATGTTTCCTGAGTACTACATGCCTTATCACCATGGTAACAACTCTAGAAGAGTTATTAAAGACAGGAGATAATCTTAGTGAATTGAGGCCATTGTCATTTGCAATTGCTCTGCAGTTCTGGGCAGCTCAGAATGCTCTCATCATTCCACCTATGGCTTACTACAGCTGATCTGCAGCCAGATAGCCCTTGATTTCCTGCATGCATGTTGTTGCATAGGACTGCATGCATTGGTACAGATAGTCTTTCAGCTAGCAAATGGTAACCAAGCCAGCTCAGGATTGAATGATTACCATTCAGCTGTGTGGAGATTTTCATGGTTGCATCCATTGACTGATACCAGCATAAAAGTCTGCCTCCCCTTTTAGACCTCGCCCGTCATAGTTTCAGCTCTGTCTAAGCTGTTACTGGGTCCATTGATACTGTGAAAATATTCCTTGTCTTGTTACTTTCTAGTTCAGTTATCTTGTGGAGCTACGATTATATATTTCCCATGGGGACATATATACGTACTCCTTCTAGTGCAGAGAATTTGTATTGTTTCTATTGCCTCGTTAGTTCGCTGTATTGCTCCAGTCCAGATCTAGCTAGTCCCTTGCTTATGTTATATATTGGTTCATCGCCAATATACAGTGGGTTGCAAAAGTATTCGGCCCTCTTGAAGTTTTCCACATTTTGTCACATTACTGCCACAAACATGAATCAATTTTATTAGAATTCCACATGAAAGACCAACACAAAGTGGTGTACACATGAGAAGTGGAACGAAAATCATACATGATTCCAAACATTTTTTACAAATAAATAACTGCAAAGTGGTGTGTGCATAATTATTCGGCCCCCTTTGATCTGAGTGCAGTCAGTTGCCTATAGACATTGCCTGATGAGTGCTAATGACTAAATAGAGTGCACCTGTGTGTAATCTAATGTCAATACAAATACAGCTGCTCTGTGAGGGCCTCAGAGGTTGTCTTAAGAGAATATTGGGAGCAACAACACCGTGAAGTCCAAAGAACACACAAGACATGTCAGGGATCAAGTTATTGAGAAATTTAAAGCAGACTTAGGCTACAAAAAGATTTCCAAAGCCTTGAACATCCCACGGAGCACTGTTCAAGCGATCATTCAGAAATGGAAGGAGTATGGCACAACTGTTAACCTACCAAGACAAGGCCATCCACCTAAACTCACAGGCCGAACAAGGAGAGCGCTGATCAGAAATGCAGTCAAGAGGCCCATGGTGACTCTGGACGAGCTGCAGAGATCTACAGCTCAGGTGGGAGACTCTGTCCATAGGACAACTATTAGTCATGCACTGTACAAAATTGGCCTTTATGGAAGAGTGGCAAGAAGAAAGGCATTGTTAACTGAAAGCATAAGAAGTCCCGTTTGCAGTTTGCCACAAGCCATGTGGGGGACACAGCAACCATGTGGAAGAAGGTGCTCTGGTCAGATGAGACCAAAATGGAACTTTTTGGCCAAAATGCAAAACGCTATGTGTGGCGGAAAACTAACACTGCACATCACTCTGAACACACCATCCCCACTGTCAAATGTGGTGGCAGCATCATGCTCGGGGGGTGCATCTCTTCAGCAGGGACAGGGAAGCTGGTCAGAGTTGATGGGAAGATGGATGGAGCCAAATACAGGCCAAACTTGGAAGAAAACCTCTTGGAGACTGCAAAAGACTTGAGACTGGGGCGGAGGTTCACCTTCCAGCAGGACAATGACCCTAAACATAAAGCCAGGGCAACAATGGAATGGTTTAAAACAAAACATATCTATGTGTTAGAATGGCCCAGTCAAAGTCCAGATCTAAATCCAATCGAGAAACTGTGGCAAGATCTGAAAACTGCTGTTCACAAACGCTGTCCATCTAATCCAGAGGTCCTCAAACTAAGGCCCGCGGGCCGAATGTGGCCCCCTGAGCCTTTTTTACCGGCCCCCCACACACAAAATGTTTTATTGATGCAGTCAGCTACATTTTTAAATATTGGTGGTCCGCATATAGAATGAAGCCAGAAAGCAGTAATTTGCTAGTTTCCAATCAAATTCCACATCAGGTGACACTGTTGTCCGATTGGACTGAAGGTTGTCACCTTAGTATGCATCACTGTCTGGCCCGCAAAGACTTCTATGTATACTCCGGCCCCCCAGCAGTCTTAAGTATGTTGACCTGGCCCTCGACCCAAAACGTTTGGGGATCCCTGATCTAATCTGACTGAGCTGGAGCTGTTTTGCAAAGAAGAATGGGCAAGGATTTCAGTCTCTAGATGTGCAAATCTGGTAGAGACATACCCTAAAAGACTGGCAGCTGTAATTGCAGCAAAAGGTGGTCCTACAAAGTATTGACTTGGGGGCCGAATAATTACGCACACCCCACTTTGCAGTTATTTATTTGTAAAAAATGTTTGGAATGATGTAAGACTTTCGATCCACTTCTCTCATGTACACCACTTTGTATTGGTCTTTCACGTAGAATTCCAATAAAATTGATTCATGTTTGTGGCAGTAATGTGACAAAATGTGGAAAACTTCAAGGGGGCCAAATACTTTTGCAACCCACTGTATGTGGACAGCAGGGGGAGCACTGAATATGCGGATATCATTAGAAGCAAAGACAAGTCGTATCACTTACCAAATGAGTGAAATCATATGTCGAAGGGAGCCTCTGCAGGATGCTATGCAGAGGTACTGTGCATTATGTAAGCTCTTGCAATGTGATCGGCGGCCGCTGATTAGCGCGCTCGCCGTGGAGTGGGGCGGATTCCGGAAGTGGGCGGTGACGTCATCCCACACAGAGGCGTCTGCTGGAAGTACCAGCTGCACCATCTTGGATTTGGGCTAGGGCTAGCTGTGGTAATAGAGATTGCCAGTAGTCTTAAGAAGCCTATGACCACTTGGTGGTATTGATTAACCACTAGATGGCAGACATGTATTAGGAGATGCTTATACAATACACTGAATGGCTGTAGTTTATAGGGATAAGAGACTTGGATATGAGCAAAGATTATATAGGCTCAGTGTGAAAAAATGGAAGGCTGATATAAAAAAATAGTGGAGTAAATCCAATAATATGTGACTTGAAATGAGCAAAGTGGTGATTGGTTGTGATAAAATGGTGATGTAAAGTCACACTAATAGATTATAAAAAGGAATATGCATGTGAAAATTAGTGCTGTGTATAGAAGATTTGGGCAAATGAACGGGTTTTTTTTTTTTTAGGAATAAATAATATAGAGGAATTGGGTATGGTGTTGGTTGGCCAAAGGTGGAATGGGAACTCCATGGAGGGAGTTGGAGGAGAGGAGGGGGAAAGAAAGGAGGGAGGGGGGAGAATGGGGAGGGGAGGGAAAAGGGTGAGATAGGGGGGGAAGGAAAGGAGTGAGGAGTGAGGGGTGAGTGAAAAAGGTGAAAGTGACATGTGAGTGTGATAAGGCTGAGTGGATGTGGATGGAGTATATGGAGAGTAAGATTAATAATTACGTTCTAGGCATTCATTAAGTCCTTCTGGGTTAAGAGTTCTGAGTCTAAAGATCCAAAACATCTCTCTCGCCCGCAACCTAGTGATGAGATCGGTTCGAGAGAGATCTTCTAATATATGTTCTATGGATGTAAAAGTGAGTAGTTTTGGATCTGAATTGTGGCATTCCACAAAGTGTCGTGAAATATTGGCCAACTCTCCTAAAAGACCCATACCTCTGTCCCAATTTGCAAGAAGAACCAAAAATGGTGTTCAGAAGCAGGGTTGCCCTCCAAATTCACCCATTCGAATAGTACCCATGATCACGGGTAGATTTTCATGTTTGCCAAATTCGAATTCGAATAGCTATCCAGCTCCCGAATTCGAAGTCGAATTTTCCCAAATAGTGCTTGTCAAAGTAGCCCTAGCGGTCAGACCGCAAATGGCCTTCCAAATGGCGCCAGCGCACGGATCGTGCAAACTCTGGTCGCAGTCAATGCGCAGGAACTGTTGGGAATTGGCCGCAGACAAACCAGAAGAGAGCCTGTGAGGTACCGTAATTACAACTTACACACTAGTTCAGGGTATAACTGCCACCACCTCTGTTACCATGGGACAGAGGAGCCCGCTGACTGTCTGTGCCTAGATCTACAAATAAAAATGGTTAAAACACGCTGTATTCTGTCTAGCCAACAACAAACAATGGTAGCGTCTCTTCAGAGACCTAGGATCAGTTTCTGTGTATGCTGAATAATAGGGTAGCTAGAACAACAACTGACGATAGCGTCGGTTTATTGAAAGCAATATAAATAATTAATATATACAGACAATTATTAAAATCAACAATTATTGAGACATTAATAGCCGGTATGAAAAATAAAAGAAAGGGGGGAAAAATACTTAGTTCCTGGAAAGATGTCCTTTTGTGGGAAGAATCATAAAGTCCTTGGTAAAATCATTTGTTTCAGCTCAAAGTTCAGAGTTCAGACCAGGTGGATGCCAGCATATCCTCAAGCTGGCACAGATGAGATCAAGATGGAGTTACAGGGTGGAGGACACTGAGTTTGGATCCTCTGCCATTCTTATGCCCCTGATTCGGTAGGAGGAAGTGAGGGCGGGGAGCCACACACCCCCTTAGAATATGAGATGAATCCTCCCCTTGTCCTGGGGACCAGAAATCATATCAAACCATATATGGGCTCTATCTCACAGAACCGTACAGGTCAGGGCAGATTTATTAACATTTTCAGGTATGTCTCAATTTACCCAGCGCCCTGATACCAGACATGAGGGGTGGGACCCCTGTGGTATCATCAGGGCACTTCCAAACTGCCTAACTGGCAGTCTTTACCTCAGAATGTTCTGAAACTTCCTCAGAACCAGCATCGGGACTCATGCTACACTTTCCCCACGTTTGGCGAAGCTGCCATCTCAGGAACCCCAGAAATATGACAGATCTGGGAAGTTATGGATTATGCTATGAGCTTCAGGTTATTCAGGATGTGTGCTAGCTGCTAGCAGCTGGCTTCCCTTTGATCCTTACCAGGGAGCAAGGTGTCAAGACCTCCCGGGGATTCGTAGCCTGCCTGGCTGAACCTAGGCCTCCTTATCACTCTTTGGTTAATTAACATCTACATGAGATCAGCCAGGGGCGTTTCTAGGGGCTTTGGAGATTGGGGGCACCTGTGGGCACCAGGTGGGGAGGTGCGCGCCGCGGCAAAAAATGGGCGTGGCCATGATGTGAGTGGGCATGGCCATGGGTGGGGCCAAATGTACACAAACTTAGCAGCGGTGTAAGCTACAGATAATGGGCCTGCCCATCCAAATATTGGATGGAGCCCCCTGTCCTTTATTTAGATAATTTACAATCAGTATAGGCATAGATCAAAGATGTATACGCACATACAATTTTGATTGGTCAATCACTGACCCCCAATTTTACCACCCCCGTGCAGTAAGTAGGCCAACAGACAATGAATTTTATGAACAGAGCTAAAATTGGCTAATCAAAATTGTATGTGTGTACCAGGCTTTACAGCTAATACTGTACATACTGAAAGTAGCAGGGATCAGCATACAATACAGCTGGTTTACAATCAGTAAAGGCACAGAGTAACACCTTACACTGTACACACTGGAGGTAAATCAGCACACAGTGCAGGCACTAGAGAACATCGTATACTGTACATACTGTAGGCAGCAGAATTCAGCACACTGCAGCTAGCGTGCCAAAAATATGAAGATCACGTTGTGCGGCGTGCTTATCGTGCCGCACCGAAAAATGGGTGGGCCATGGACCAGAATATAGGTGTGGTAACGGGTGGAGACAAATTTACATGAACCTAGCAATGGTGGGACATTAGATTATGACAGTGGTGGCGAACCTTTTGGAGGCCGAGTGCCCAAACTGCAACCCAAAAGTCACTTATCTATCGCAAAGTGGCAACAGCAATTTAAACTAAATACTGTACAAACGTTTTAACTCATACATGAACATTATGGAAAATCCAAGTTGAAAATAAACTGTGAAGATAAACAATTTCATCCATCCTACTCCTGAAAAATGTATTCAATTTTTTAGAACCTCCCAGTTTTATTTTCTGTTTTAAAAAGCTAAAAAAGTAGGTTTAATGCTATTGTCTCATATGATAAGGATTCAGCTTTTCCCATAATCTCGCAGTTAGCAATCATGTGACCCCCAACAAGACAAATTCAGCAATCATGAGGCCCCCGACAAGACAAATTCAGCAATCGTGAGGCCCCTGACATGTCAAATTCAGCAATCGTGAGGCCCCCGACATGACAAATTCAGCAATCGTGAGGCCCCCAACATGACAAATTCAGCAATCGTGAGGCCCCCAACATGACAAATTCAGCAATCATGAGGCCCCCAACAAATCATGAGGCCCCCAACAAGACAAATTCAGCAATCATGAGGCCTCCAACAAATCATGAGGCCCCCAACAAGACAAATTCAGCAATCTTGAGGCCCCCAACAAATCATAAGGCTCCCAACAAGACAAATTCAGCAGTCATGAGGCACATAAATAGACAGCATTTCACATAAATAGGCAGAATGCCCCCTTAATATGGTAGCCCCCCAAGTTAGGTAGTGAGTGACAGGGACCCTCAGGTTAGCTAGTGAGTGACAAGGACCCACGATAGTGAGTGACAGGGAGCCCGATAGTGAGTGACAGGGAGCCCCTTTAGGTAGTGAGTGAGTGACAGGGAGCCCCTTTAGGTAGAGAGTGAGGACAGGGAACCCCTTTAGGCAGTGAGTGAGTGACAGGGAGCCCCTTTAGGCAGTGAGTGCCAGGGAGCCCCTTTAGGCAGTGAGTGCCAGAGAGCCCCTTTAGATAGTGAGTGAGTGCCAGGGAGCCCCTTTAGGTAGTGAGTGAGTGACAGGGAGGCCCTTTAGGTAGTGAGTGAGTGACAGGGAGCCTCTTTAGGCAGCGAGTGAGTGACAGGGAGCCCCTTTAGGTAGTGAGTGAGTGACAGGGAGCCCCTTTAGGCAGTGAGTGAGTGCCAGGGAGCCCCTTTAGGTAGTGAGTGAGTGCCAGGGAGCCCATTTAGGTAGTGAGTGAGTGACAGGGAGCCCCTTTAGGTAGTGAGTGAGTGACAGGGAGCCCCTTTAGGTAGTAAGTGAGTGACAGGGAGGCCCTTTAGGTAGTGAGTGAGCAACAGGGAGCCCCTTTAGGCAGTGAGTGAGTGACAGGGAGCCCCTTTAGGCAGTGAGTGAGTGCCAGGGAGCTCCTTTAGATAGTGAGTGAGTGCCAGGGAGCCCCTTTAGGTAGTGAGTGAGTGACAGGGAGCCCCTTTAGGTAGTGAGTGAGTGCCAGGGAGCCCCTTTAGGTAGTGAGTGAGTGCCAGGGAGCCCCTTTAGGTAGTGAGTGAGTGACAGGGAGCCCCTTTAGGTAGTGAGTGACAGGGAGCCCCGTTAGGTAGTGAGTGAGTGACAGGGAGCCCCTTTAGGCAGTGAGTGAGTGCCAGGGAGCCCCTTTAGGTAGTGAGTGAGTGCCAGGGAGCCCCTTTAGGTAGTGAGTGAGTGACAGGGAGCCCCTTTAGGTAGTGAGTGAGTGCCAGGGAGCCCCTTTAGGTAGTGAGTGAGTGACAGGGAGCCCCTTTAGGTAGTGAGTGACAGGGAGCCCCTTTAGGTAGTGAGTGAGTGACAGGGAGCCCCTTTAGGCAGTGAGTGAGTGCCAGGGAGCCCCTTTAGGTAGTGAGTGAGTGCCAGGGAGCCCCTTTAGGTAGTGAGTGAGTGCCAGGGAGCCCCTTTAGGTAGTGAGTGAGTGACAGGGAGCCCCTTTAGGTAGTGCGTGAGCGACAGGGAGCCCCTTTAGGCAGTGAGTGAGTGACAGGGAGCTCCTTTAGGCAGTGAGTGAGTGCCAGGGAGCCCCTTTAGGTAGTGAGTGAGTGCCAGGGAGCCCCTTTAGGTAGTGAGTGAGTGACAGGGAGCCCCTTTAGGTAGTGAGTGAGTGCCAGGGAGCCCCTTTAGGCAGTGAGTGCCAGGGAGCCCCTTTAGGTAGTGAGTGAGTGCCAGGGAGCCCCTTTAGGTAGTGAGTGAGTGACAGGGAGCCCCTTTAGGTAGTGAGTGAGTGCCAGGGAGCCCCTTTAGGTAGTGAGTGCCAGGGAGTCCCTTTAGGCGGTGAGTGAGTGCCAGGGAGCCCCTTTAGGTAGTGAGTGAGTGACAGGGAGCCCCTTTAGGTAGTGAGTGAGTGACAGGAAGCCCCTTTAGGTAGTGAGTGAGTGACAATGAGCCCCTTTAGGTAGTGAGTGAGTGACAGGGAGCCCCTTTAGGCAGTGAGTGAGTGCCAGGGAGCTCCTTTAGGTAGTGAGTGAGTGCCAGGGAGCCCCTTTAGGTAGTGAGTGAGTGACAGGGAGCCCCTTTAGGTAGTGAGTGAGTGCCAGGGAGCCCCTTTAGGTAGTGAGTGAGTGCCAGGGAGCCCCTTTAGGTAGTGAGTGACAGGGAGCCCCTTTAGGTAGTGAGTGAGTGACAGGGAGCCCCTTTAGGCAGTGAGTGAGTGCCAGGGAGCCCCTTTAGGTAGTGAGTGAGTGCCAGGGAGCCCCTTTAGGTAGTGAGTGAGTGCCAGGGAGCCCCTTTAGGTAGTGAGTGAGTGACAGGGAGCCCCTTTAGGTAGTGCGTGAGCGACAGGGAGCCCCTTTAGGCAGTGAGTGAGTGACAGGGAGCTCCTTTAGGCAGTGAGTGAGTGCCAGGGAGCCCCTTTAGGTAGTGAGTGAGTGCCAGGGAGCCCCTTTAGGTAGTGAGTGAGTGACAGGGAGCCCCTTTAGGTAGTGAGTGAGTGCCAGGGAGCCCCTTTAGGCAGTGAGTGAGTGCCAGGGAGCCCCTTTAGGTAGTGAGTGAGTGCCAGGGAGCCCCTTTAGGTAGTGAGTGAGTGACAGGGAGCCCCTTTAGGTAGTGAGTGAGTGCCAGGGAGCCCCTTTAGGTAGTGAGTGCCAGGGAGTCCCTTTAGGCGGTGAGTGAGTGCCAGGGAGCCCCTTTAGGTAGTGAGTGAGTGACAGGGAGCCCCTTTAGGTAGTGAGTGAGTGACAGGAAGCCCCTTTAGGTAGTGAGTGAGTGACAATGAGCCCCTTTAGGTAGTGAGTGAGTGACAGGGAGCCCCTTTAGGCAGTGAGTGAGTGCCAGGGAGCTCCTTTAGGTAGTGAGTGAGTGCCAGGGAGCCCCTTTAGGTAGTGAGTGAGTGACAGGGAGCCCCTTTAGGTAGTGAGTGAGTGACAGGGAGCCCCTTTAGGTAGTGAGTGAGTGCCAGGGAGCCCCTTTAGGTAGTGAGTGACAGGGAGCCCCTTTAGGTAGTGAGTGAGTGACAGGGAGCCCCTTTAGGCAGTGAGTGAGTGCCAGGGAGCCCCTTTAGGTAGTGAGTGAGTGCCAGGGAGCCCCTTTAGGTAGTGAGTGAGTGCCAGGGAGCCCCTTTAGGTAGTGAGTGAGTGACAGGGAGCCCCTTTAGGTAGTGCGTGAGCGACAGGGAGCCCCTTTAGGCAGTGAGTGAGTGACAGGGAGCTCCTTTAGGCAGTGAGTGAGTGCCAGGGAGCCCCTTTAGGTAGTGAGTGAGTGCCAGGGAGCCCCTTTAGGTAGTGAGTGAGTGACAGGGAGCCCCTTTAGGTAGTGAGTGAGTGCCAGGGAGCCCCTTTAGGCAGTGAGTGAGTGCCAGGGAGCCCCTTTAGGTAGTGAGTGAGTGCCAGGGAGCCCCTTTAGGTAGTGAGTGAGTGACAGGGAGCCCCTTTAGGTAGTGAGTGAGTGCCAGGGAGCCCCTTTAGGTAGTGAGTGCCAGGGAGTCCCTTTAGGCGGTGAGTGAGTGCCAGGGAGCCCCTTTAGGTAGTGAGTGAGTGACAGGGAGCCCCTTTAGGTAGTGAGTGAGTGACAGGAAGCCCCTTTAGGTAGTGAGTGAGTGACAATGAGCCCCTTTAGGTAGTGAGTGAGTGACAGGGAGCCCCTTTAGGCAGTGAGTGAGTGCCAGGGAGCTCCTTTAGGTAGTGAGTGAGTGCCAGGGAGCCCCTTTAGGTAGTGAGTGAGTGACAGGGAGCCCCTTTAGGTAGTGAGTGAGTGACAGGGAACCCCTTTAGGTAGTAAATGAGTGACAGGGAGCCCCTTTAGGCAGTGAGTGAGTGCCAGGGAGCCCCTTTAGGTAGTGAGTGAGTGCCAGGGAGCCCCCGCCGCCGCTCCCCTCTTACCTCGCACTCGCAGACCTCAGGATCGGCGGCGACCCGACCAATACCAGCGGGCGCCGGACGCACCCACTCTATATGCGGAAGTGATGTCACTTCCGCATATCAGTGCGGGTGCTGGGTCCTAGCGCCCGCACGATTGGTCACCGCCTGATCGAGGTCTGAGTGACGCGGCGGCGGCTGGAGGGAGCCACGGACAAAGGGCGTGAGCGGCGGCCAGGCGGCGCCTGTCAAAGACAGGCGCCTGGGTACAATGCACCTGCCCAATCGCGGCCCTGCGGGCACCCCTGGGGAAGAGATCCGTGGCACCCCAGGACAGATTGGGGGCACGTGCCCCCCCAAAATAGGGCTAGCGACGCCCCTGAGATCAGCTAGGTGTCACCTGGTTCCCAGAACAGAAAAGGGAATTGATGCCTCCATGTTATTCTGCCTTCCACAGGGAATATGTCTAAGCTAATTAACAACTCAAAAGACATCCTGCACCTAAATTAGGGGCAGAGGAGAAAAACTTGTATTTTAAAAAACCAGGAATGTCCGTTCTGATTCCTGTAATGGCTGCACAAATTTAGCCAGACAGCGATCAGAAATTGGCTCCTTCCAATTCACCCGCGTTTCTCACGGCTGTTCCATGACAGTGCTCTCGAATTCGGCCGTGATCACGGGTTTTAACCCGTGATCATGAATTTGGCTTCGGTATCCAGGTGATGACGTCATTGGGCCAATCAGAAGGCCCCCAGCCGAGGCACTAGCAACCAATCAGAGGAGGAGAGCCTGACCCTCCCCTCCTCTATATAAGGCGGCGGCCATGTTGCGGAGCCCGTCCTTGCTGTATGACTGAGCGGTACCGAGAGCATCTCCAGTGCTGCTACGTGTCTGAGCAAGTGCTTTTTCAGCCGGTTAAACCTAGCGATTTACATCCTTATCACATTCTAAACCAATATATTATATTGCTGTATAGTTAGATAGTGATTTGAGTGTTATAGTTCAGTCAGCTAGTGTAGTGTATATACTGATACTGTGCTAGGCTAGTGTTAGGTCTGTGTGCAGGCTAGGCCTGCTAGCCTAGGTAGCCTTAGCCTACTACTAGCTAGGGTTAACTGAGTCCATTATTTATGAAAAAGGACTCAGGGCGTGCACCTCTTTTCTGTACACTTTGACTCTCTTTGACCAAGAATGCTACAGTGGGATGCCCTGGTGACACAGGTTGAAAGTGATTGCGCCCAGTCGGCGGGCACCAGGGATGCCCAGCAGGTGATCAACACAGGTTTCAGGAAATTGGAGCGCCTTTATGAAAGAGTAGCAGTAGGGTATTGTACCATGTTAGCCATCAGTAAAAGCAAGAAGTTTTAAATCAGGATGATACCATTTATTGGCTAACTACAAATGAATAAGAATAAACAAGCTTTCGGCCTTGCAGCCTTCGTCAGGTTTACATCCTGTTAGTTTGCAAGCTGGTGGTACAGACAGCTTATATACATGCAACATCAAAAGGGAAAACAGATATTTTTTTCAAGCATAAATACGTCATTAAGATGCCTTAATACAAACAGACCATCTAAATGGGGTAAGATAAGGATCCTTGTTTACTCTATTGCTCACAGACCTGGTATTAGGATTGACCCAGAGGTATCGTAAATTCTTAGTTCACAAGTTAAGCTAGAGTAGCTTAGACAGTTCATATATCATCAATCTCATACCAATATAGAAAGTTGTTGTCCTTATTCAAACCCTTCTGCACAGCTTTGAACCAATTTAAAAATTTTGTTTCTGCTATTAATCGGTCATTTGACGTTTTGAAGCTGCCCTTCAGGGCAGTGACACGAAGATCATCCATGCTGTGTCCGTTGGACCGAAAGTGTGTAGCAACTGGGAGTCCAGATTTGGTATAATCAATAGTGTGCCTGTGTCCATTCATACGTTTGCGCAGTGTTTGTCCAGTTTCTCCCACGTACATAACATTGGGGCATTTAGCACACATGATCAGATATACCAGATTGGTGGACCCACAGGAAAATTTACCTTGTACTCTGTACTCCTGTTGTGAACCTGGTATCGTTACCCTGTCAGTGGAGTAAATGTGTCTGCAGGTCCCACATATTTTTTGTCGGCAGGGTGATTTTCCGTTTTGTTGAGGCCTATTCAAAGAGCTCCTGACAATCATCTGTTTTAGATTGTGTGGTTGCCGATATGACAAGAGTGGAGGTTTAGGGAATATCGTTCTCAGTCTGTGATCCTTGTGTAAAATGGGATGAAGTTCCTTAGCAATCCTCCTTAAGATTTCCAGGTGTGGGTTGTAGGTGACAACCAAAGGGACACGCTCCTCTTTCTGGTTTTGCTTATATTTCAGGAGTTCAGTCCTGGGGATGTTGCTGGCTTTCCTGATTTGGGCCTCAGCCATGGGAGGACTGTAACCTTGTTTAATGAAAGTGTTCTTAAGGTGATCCAGGTGCTTGTCTCTGTCCATCCTGTCAGAACAAATCCGGTTGTACCTTATAGCTTGGCTGTAAATTATAGAGTTCTTAATGTGCTTGGGATGAAAACTGTCATATCTTAGGTATGTGGGACGGTCTGCAAGTTTGCGATACACAGAGGTTTGTATGTTGTTACCCCTGATGTATATGGTGGTGTCCAGAAAGTTAATCTCTGTGTGAGAGTAGGTAAGTTTCAATTTGATTGTAGGATGGAAGGCATTGAAGTTCCTGTGGAACTGGAGAAGATCATCCTCACTTGCGGACCAGATGATTAAAATATCATCAATGAAGCGGAAGTAGGCCAAGGGTTTTATGCCACATGCATTGAGGTATTCCTCTTCGATTTTGGCCATGAATAGATTTGCATACTGTGGAGCGAATCGCGAACCCATTGCCACGCCCATCTGCTGTAAATAGAGGTCCTGTCCAAAAGTGAAATAATTATGAGTGAGAATGAATTCGATCAGTCCAGTAATAGGCTTTACAGGTATGCCCTGACCCTGAAGATATTTACGGCAGGCCGCAATACCATCATCATGGGGAATGTTCATGTACAGGGACTCCACGTCCATCGTGGCCAGTATGGTTCCCTCAGGTACTGGGCCGATGGCTGTCAGTTTGTTCAGGAGGTGGGTGGTATCCTGTAAGTAGCTGGGTCTTTTACAGACAAGAGGTTTCAAGATGTTTTCCAGCCACCCTGAGATGTTCTCTGTAAGAGTTCCGCTCCCTGAGATTATGGGCCTGCCTGGGTTTCCCTCTTTGTGGATCTTGGGAAGCATGTAAAAGCAGGCTGTTCTAGGCTCTTCAGGGATAACGGTCCTTACATGTAGTCTGATGTTTGCAGGCAATCTGTTAACCATCCTATTAAGTGCCATCCTGTAGCCTTTTGTGGGGTCCCCCTGTAATTTGGCATAGTGAGCAGTGTTGGATAATTGTCTTTGTGCCTCCTGGATGTAGTCACTGGTGTTCATTATGACTATGGCACCACCTTTATCCGCTGGTTTAATAATAATGTCCTTATTCTCCTTAAGGGATCTGATGGCCTGTTGCTCCTGTGATGTTATGTTCTGGGCCAGTGTCTTTCTTTTACTCAGGATCCTGTCAGAGATTCTGCATCTGAATGTGTTGATGTATTTATCCAGGGTCGGGTTTTTTCCTTCTTTGGGGGTCCATCTTTTTTTCTTTTTTTTCTTTTTAGATCTGGTGCGTTTTGGTCCATTATCCATTGTATCACAGGCTTCCTTATCATGGTAGTGTTCCTTGAGTTGCAGCTTTCTGAAAAATCCCTCCATATCTCCACAGAGTGCAATCCTGTCTATGGGTCTCGCATGGCAGAATGACAGGCCTTTGGAGAGTACTGACATTTCAGCTTCAGTAGCCCGATAAGAGGAAAGATTCATTACACCTGTGGGTTGCTCTTTTTCTGCTGCTTGTGCATCCAGGCGTCCACTCTTAATTCTAAGTCTCTGAAGTTTTTTATTTTTGTTATTAATTAGGAATCTCTGTAGTTTCCCATAGAAGGTTTGTAGTTTATCCCATGTATATCCAGTGGGGTCATCATTCAGAGACAGTTTCAGGCTCTGTATCTCATCCTTTGTAATCCTCTTACGGTTATAGCAGACTCTTAAAAGGTTATTCCGTATCCTCTCCGAGCTCCTCCTGCAGATTTCTTCTGCAAACCTGCTATTGTATGTATGCAGGGTGGGATTCTGTATCCTTAGTCCTTGAGGTATAAGTTTTTCCTTTTTGCATGTAGTCAAGAAAAAGATGTCGCTGTCCAGTCTTTATGAAAGAAAGTCGCGCTTGTGGTAGAATATCAAATACAACAAAGAGTACATAGGGGACCATTTTAGTCCCCTGTGGCTCAGAATACAGATCTTCCCCCACAGAAAAAATGTAAGTGCCGAATTTAAAAGAAAGTGGGAAGCAAATTCTGAGAATTGCGCCCACGTCTGCCTATCATTGATGACAGATCTCGATGAGGCTGAGTTGGTTAGCTTAGATGAGGAGATTAATAAATTGGCAGCCGAGTTGAAAACTCACTCTGATGAGGAATTGTATAAGAAACGTAATGATCAACTGGAACAGCACATAAAAAAATACAACAAAGATTTGGTTTTTGTGCGTGATAAAAAGCTTTTTAACAATCGCTTGGCATATAAAACGGGGCAGGCATATACTGTAAGTGGGAGAGTAGACCCATTCCCCCTAAACCCCGTGGTCAGCCACCCAAACCTAAGCCAAAACCGACCGATATAGGTGCAGAGGAATCGGACTGGTCAGTGGTGAGTGCGAGCTCGGCTGCCTCAGGATCAAGCCATAATTCAGAACCGAAGAGAAGCAGATACCCAACCCGCTTTCAGGATAAGGTCAAGAAGGCAGGCAGTAAACAACAACTAAGATGTGGGGACAATGGGGGAGCGGGAGGCGGGAGTGGACAGCCGCAGTCTCAGTCATCCTCTTCCTCAGTTCCTTTTTTAGAGTAGATGATCCCAAAATTGTATTGTGGGATTAGATATCCATGGTTCAAAGAGATTACAGGTTGTTAACCTTACAGGTGAGACCCTGCCCGCCTCGGTGGAGTGTCTACTAAGGAGAGGTTTGGGCTTCTGTCCACTTCAACATTTGGACAAATTTGATTTCATAGTGGATTTGCACTTATACTGTAGAAAATTGTTCTTACAGTCCACCATGAAAAAGAATACCAATGCCATTGTTCAATCTATGCCCTCATTTGTGAATCTAACCCAGAGCGATAATGAGGCTTTGGAAGATCTTAATTTCCTGTATGAAGCCGGAGGAGAAGGGGCTGGGAACCTTTTTTGAAATGACTGGGGCTGATGCTGCCAATGACTTGTGTAAACCCCGCTATCTGACCATTAACCAACAATTTAAGAGTAGATCTACACGTTTTCCACCCTTGTCGGCCAATGTGGGCATCAGGTGCTTCGTTCAGGCAGTCGAGGGGGACATTGCTAGACTGAATGTACCAAACGAGGGGGGGTCTGATTTGACGGGGGATGACTGTGAGGCATATGATTTTTTGACTACACATGCAGACTGGATTATTAAGCCCTCTGATAAGGGGGGGAATGTAGTAGTTATGACATCGAAGGATTATAGGACCATGTGCATGGATCTCCTGGGTCAGCGGGGGTTCTATGTGAGGGTCTCGGCGTCGAGGGCAGAGAGGTGCCAGAGTGAATTATATTCCCTGATTGAAAGGGCTAGATTTAAGGGTGTTATTGATGAAGAGGTTGCATCTTTCCTGAAGGTTGCAGATCCGATTCTACCTACTTTTTACGCATTACTGAAGGTTCATAAACGCCTTCAGAGACCACCTGGATGCCCCATCGTTTCGGGTAGGGGCGCTCTGACGGAGAAAATTAGCGTATATGTGGATAAACATCTACAATCTCATGTACAGGGGTTACCCTCTTTTATTAAGGACACCACACATCTTTTGAGGGTACTCGAGGATGTTGTGGTCCCACCTGGCACGCTGCTCGTGTCCCTCGACCTCGAGTCACTATATTCATGCATCCCCCATGGCCTGGGGATTCAGGCAGTGGCGAGTTTTCTGGGTGAGCTAGGTGTGCAGGATGCTGCGCACAATGGTTTCATTTTGGATTTATTGCATTTTTTGTTGACAAACAATATTTTTACGTTTGATGGTGACCGGTACCTCCAGGCGCCTGGCCTTAACGAGCAGACAAGTTATGCCCACTTTTTACCTGTGTAGAGGTTGCCGCTGGGCGCCCTGCGGAGCTGACGCTGGGCTCCGGCCTGTGTTCCAGTTACATCCCTGGCATTCTTTTGGTCACATTAGCCCTACTCAATAGCAAAGTCTTCTTTAGGAGGGTTGGTCCCCCTAGTGTCTCTTGGGGCTTTATCACCCACAAGGCCACAGCTTGATATTTTTGATAAGGGACCTTTTTTTCTTGAGTCAATGTTTAAAATGTACATATAATTTCACAATGGGTATATATTTTTGTCTCATGTGTGCAGTCGCGGGGTACACTGTGGTCCATGCATCTGGTGGGTCTATGGTGGCGGTTAGGGGGCCAGGTCTCTGGGGGGTGATTGACCCCTGACGGCAGTGACTGAATTTACTTTGAGGATAAGTGCGCTGTTTTGCGCTGGCGTGGGTCGCTCATAATGTAGGTATGCGACCGAGTATTGCTGTCGGGGGTCAATTTCTCTGCTTCGGGCTATTTTGCTGCTCTTCCTTCCTGTGTTCCCCGCCCCACGCCGCCTCCCTGGTTCCCGCCAGTCTGCATGGCCCCACCCTCCGACTCTGCGCACATGTGACTATGTTGTGGTTGTAAGATGGGCAGAGCGGAGTGCGCGAATGATTGGTTGCAACTCAGTAGAAGTAGAGGAAGTTGTAGGCATGTTGGCCACGCCCCTTGAGAAAGCCGTAAGCCGGCGAAACGTCGGGGAAGCCATTTGCCTCTGCATGGGACGCCACGCCGCCCCCGACCCCTGCTCGAACACTTTGGTGAGGCTTTTGCCATCAGCCTCCCCCATCACCCGGCTCTATACTCAGTAACGGCCTCAGTGCTGTTGGCAGCTGAGCACAGCCAGGGCCAACACATCAGCCTACAGCACACTGTATTACATCTTATGCTGGACTCACAATCCATCATTCCACAGCACAGACAGCCAGCGGTGTGGGTATGACGTTCCTCCTACAGCCTGTGAGTGTGGTGAGGCATCCTATGAAGCTCATCTAGGATCTGGTGAGATGACCATTCACTATAATTGATTTCCTGATGTTACGGAATCTTGTGACAATGTCTATGGATATACCTGCCTGACGAACTAACCTGGCCAATCTGACCTATCATCACTGTTACCTGTTGTGCTGTTGCTGCTGGATGAACCGCTTACTGCATGTATTTCTGCTATACTAACATCAAAGCCTGTCATTTCTGATGCTGGACTGCCGCCTTGTTTTTGTTTTTGTTGCTCCATTGTCCCCTCTTTTCTCCTTTTTTCCTCCCTTGGAGGGATATCGTATACCTGGGACACAGCACTAGGCTTGATATTCATTTGCAGATTTGCCATTAGCGTTAGATGCCGGCGTGTGTTTGCTGGTGTGAGTTTGGTGGTTCGAGTGGATGAGTCGTGACGGGGTGGCCATCCCATGTGTTTTTTACTATATATTTTTAACTTGAATTGCGGATTTAATAAATATATTTGATACCTTCATTGAACGTTCACTTGTGTTGGCTCACTGGGAGTGTATGTCCTATCTCTTAGAGTTTTTCACTGCCAAGTTTGATTAGTACTGCTAGCCTAGGTAGCCTTAGCATACTACTACTAGCTTAGGTAGGTTAGGGATTATAGTTAGTTAGCACTATTTTACTTAATTTCTACTGTTAGTCTGTGAGTTTATTAGCTTCAGTACTGTGTTAGTTACTGTGTACAGGCCAGCATCTGTTGTGATCTATGTGACTGCCTGTCTGTCTGTCACATCTCTGCCTGACCCTATTGATTGCGTCCGTGTGTGACAGACTTTGATTGCCACTGTTGGTCACACACATTAGTTATCGACTATTAGTCTACTACACTACTACTACTAGGGGTTATAGTTAGTTGTTATTTACCTACGTACTACTTTACTTAATTTCTACTGTTGTTAGTCGTTGAGTGTATTAGCTTCAGTACTGTGTTAGTTACTTTACAGAGGGCAGCATCTGTTGTGATCTGTGACTGCCTGTCATCTCTGTCTGACCCTATTGATTGTGTCCGTGTGAAAGACTTTGATTGTCACTCTCGGTCACACGAGTTACTTATCGACTACTAGTCTACTACACTACTACTACTAGGGATTATAGTTAGTTGTTATTTACCTACGTACTACTTTACTTAATTTCTACTGTTGTTAGTCGTTGAGTTTATTAGCTTCAGTACTGTGTTAGACTTAGTTACTGTACAGGCTAGCATCTGTTGTGATCTGTGACTGCCTGTCATCTCTGTCTGACCCTATTGATTGCATCCGTGTGAAAGACTTTGATTGTCACTCTCGGTCACACGAGTTACTTATCGACTGCTAGTCTACTACACTACTACTACTAGGGATTATAGTTAGTTGTTATTTACCTACGTACTACTTTATTTAATTTCTACTGTTGTTAGTCGTTGAGTTTATTAGCTTCAGTACTGTGTTAGACTTAGTTACTGTACAGGCTAGCATCTGTTGTGGTCTGTGACTGCCTGTCTGTCACATCTCTGCCTGACCCTATTTTTTGCGTCCGTGTGTGACAGACTTTGATTGCCACTGTCGGTCACACGAGTTAGTTATCGACTACTGTAGACTATGCTACTAGTACTACCTGTCTACTATTATTTAAAAAAAAAAAAAACTTTCTTTGGGAAGGGGGGGGGGGGGGGGGTCACTCACCCACCAACCCAGACTCTTTATTCAAGTTTACACCCTTTCCCGCCCTTTCTACATATATATTTTTTTTGTTTTTCTTGCTGTATTTGTATTATTGTACGATGACTGGCAGAGGTAGAGGCACCAGCAGGAAAGGCAGCGTCATTGCTAAAGCCACTGCCAGCAGGTCTGTGACTGGTCCGCCGCTAGCCACTGACCGCAGAGTTATGGAGGAGGGAGCAGAGGCGCAGCAGCAGCATGTTGCGCCTATCTTTGCCTTGGATCGTCGTCCCAGGCCCATTGCGGAGAGTCAGGCACAGGCTGTGGTGGAAATGATGGTGGAGCAGCAAGCCACCATTTCCAGCCAGACCTCCAGCACCAGCGACACCAGTGCCACCACCAGCACTCCGGTCCACAGCAGCAGCCGCCCTCCACCACTGCTTTAGGTCATGTCGATCCCAGCAGACAGCCTGCCCTCACTGAGTGCGCTCTTGACACCCAGGACCGCGAGCGAGTTGATGGATGTGGTTGCCCAGCTTGAGGAGGAGATGTTGGGGGAATGCAAGGAGGAGGAGGAGGAGTTTGAGGTGGAGGAGGTTGTTGTTGGTGATGCACAACCGGTGGAATGCAAGGAGGAGGAAGGGCCTGCTGTTGAGGCAGAGGAGTTGGTTGAGGACTCAGAGGAGATGCTTGGGGATGATGATGATGAGGTGGGGGACCGTCCCTATGTGCCACCACCAGCACAGTTGGGTGCAGGCAGCACGTCATCGGAGGAGGAGGCGTCTCCGGCACAGAGGTGCAGCAGCAGCAAGGGGGCCAGCACAGGGCGTGGAAGGCAGAATCCACAGCTCCTCCCAAAAAAAAGAAACTCTCCAAAGCCAAAAAAAGCTCCTCAGCCCTCAAGCGGGAAGGGCAAGTTAAAATCCCCAGTCTGGCGGTACTTCACTGTGTTTGAAGATGACAAGACCCGTGCCGTTTGCCACAGTTGCGGTGCCCGCCTGAGCAGAGGTCGCGATCTCAACAAGTTGGGTACCTCGTACCTGCAGACCCACTTGGAGACAAAACATTTTGAAGACTTCAGTGACTATATGAAGGTGAAGGACAGTGGCGCAGGCAGTGGTCAGAGCCAGACAGCCACTGCACAGACTTCAGCAGCAGCAGCAGCATTCCACACTCCTGCTCATCCAGCATCAGCAGCAGGAGCACAGAAAGTCACTGCTCCCCCCGGGCAGCCAGTACTCAGTGGCCTCATCCTCCCATGCAGGCAAACGCCGCCAGACCCTGCTCAACGAGTCCTTTCCCGGTGTGACCAAGGTTCTGCCTCCCACCAACAGGCGCATCCGGGTGCTGAACGGGTTGCTTGCCCAGGCCATGTGCTCCCAGCTCCTGCCATACTCCTTTGTGCAGGAGGGGAGTGACATGAGAATGCTCCTGCAGTATGGGATCCCGGAGTGGCAAATCCCTAGCCGCCACTACTTCTCCAACACGGCGATCCCAGCACTGCACCGGTTTGCTATGGCGGACGTGGGCCGCTCACTCGATCACGCCATGAGCGAGCGGATCCACATCACTATGGACTTCTGGAGCAGCTGTTTTGGGACAGACCGCTACCTGTCCTTCACGGCTCACTGGGTTAGCCTGGTGGAATGTGCCAGCGAGGAAGCAGCAGGTCTATCCTCAGGCGCATCAGCAGCAGCAACAGGACCACTTGTCCACTATGTGGTGCCACCACGCGGGGTCAGGGGAGAAGCAGCAGCTCCCGCCGCCAAACGACCCCGCATCAACAGCAGCGTTAAGGCCCGCCACTGCCAAACACTGATGGAGATGAGAAGCCTGGGGAAAAACAGCCTGACAGCAGCCAACGTGCTCCGCTACCTGAGGGAGCAGGAGAAGATGTGGCTGACCCCCAGAGGCCAGAGATTCGGATTGGTGGTGTCCGACAATGCGGCAAACCTGCTGAGCCACGTCCCCTGCTTGACTTGAGCCACGTCCCCTGCTTGGCCCATGTCCTGAACCTGGTGGTGCAGAAGTTCATGCGCACCTACCAGGGGATGGATGATCTGTTGGAAGCGGTTTGGAAAATTGTTCGCAGTTTCCGGCGCTCAGCCGCTGCCGCAGCAAACCACTTCACGTGACACAAACACTTCCTCCTTCAACCCGGAAGGAGGAAGTGTTTGTAGTTACGTGATCGGCGAATGCGACGCTTGGAACGCATGGTGGGAGGCAACGCGTATGGACCCAATGAAGACGTCATTCAGGTAAGATTGACCCCCCCCCCCGCACAGCATTCCTGGGAGATATCCAGATAGCAACTACCGGATTTCTTCCAGGTAGAAGTTGAGCAGCACTGGAGGAGGGCTGTCCACCGGTACATCGGCCACTGTCGCCGGCACCACCAAACTCCAGCTCATCTCCAATGCGCAGTGGGGGCAGATGCAGCAGGTCTGCTTGGTGTTGACTCCCTTCCTGCAGGGAACCAACCCGGTGAGCGAGGAATGGGCATCTTTCTGCCAGTGGGTGCCCTTTGTTTGTCTGCTGGACATGGCACTGTGTGATTTGATGGATGTGGGAGAGGAGGCCCTGAAGCAGCTAGAACAGCAGCCGCCTGAGCAGTTCACTTCTGCGCAGGAATTTGAGTTATTGGAGGAGGAGTTGGAGGTGTTGGATGTTGCTGTTGAGGGGGAACAGCGGAGCGCAGCATCAGTGGTGAGAGGGTGGAGAGAGGAGGAAGAGGCTCAGTGGCCAGAGGAGGAGGATGACGACAGCGAACTTGAGGCCACTGACCCTGATGTCTCTGCTGGACGGACCGCCCTGTTCTTCATGGCAAGGCACATGCTGCGGTGCCTGCGCACAGACCCCAGGGTTAAGCAGATGCAAGTGAGGGAGGACGCCTGCATCAGCATGATCCTGGACCCACGGCTGAGGGGGAGGGTGGCTCAGGGTCCTGCCTGCTGGAGACCATGAGCAGCGAACAAGGAAGTTGCAGGAGATCCTTGTTTGGCGATTGGAGGAAGCCTTCCTCCAGCCTTCCACCCCCTCTGTCCCTGTCAAGCCAGCAAAGCAGCCAGTGCCTGCAGCCAGCAGCAGCAGCATCAGGCACCCAGGAGACCTGCAGGCCTTGACAAAGGCACTCTTCCTGGCTGGAGAGCAGCCAAGAGAGGAGGTGCGTGCAGCAGCATCCTCCTCTCAAAGTCACAGGCAGAGCCTGACCCGGATGGTGAACGACTACATGGGGTCCTTCAGCGGGCTTGACACTGGCAAGAGGAGCCTGTGGACCCCTTGGAGTACTGGGTCGAGCACATGCAGATGTGGAAGTCCTGTCTTGCCCCCCTTCCAGCGTGCTGTCAGAGAGGTGTTTTAGTGCGGCCGGTGGTGTGGTCACGGAGAAGCGCTCTCGTCTGTCCACAGAGTCCGTGGACAGACTCACATTCCTGAAGATTAATCAGGCCTGGATTGAAGGCATGTTCCATGCACCTGTTGTCGGTGACAGGAGGACATGAAGTGCCTAGGGGTTTTTTTAGGTGCTGTGGTACCACCGCTAGGTGCCATGGCCTAGGCTGCCTGCTCCCTCGTATGTCCTTCTGCTGCTGCATTAAACCTCCTGTCTGTGTTCCCACCACCACCACCAGGGTCCACTCTGTTATGCGCTGCTGGCTGCCCCTAGCTATTTAACACACCCTCAAAATAGCTACTATTTCTGTTATTGTGTAAAAGAAAAAAAATATTCTGAGTTGTCTGGGTTACAAACTGTGCTGTCCCAGTTGTGTATTTGACACAATGTGGGCTTCACGACTGCTGTCCGGAACCTCCTGCTGTTGGTGTTTATTATTACAGCCGTGGTACCAACGCTAGGGACCATGGCCCGTTACATTTCCTGCTGCCACATGTCACTCCTCCTCCTCCTGTTGCTGTAATTAACCTCCTGTGTTCCCACCGCCAGGGTCCACAGAATTAAGTGCTGCTGCCATGCACCACTAGCTACAATAGCTACATTTAAAAAATATATATATATTCTGAGGTGTCTGGGTTGAAAACTGTGCTGTCCCAGTTGTGTATTGTACACAATGTGGGCTTCACGGCTGCTGTCCGGAACCTCCTGCTGTATGGTGTTTATTACAGCCGTGGTACCAACGCTAGGGACCATGGACCGTGACACTGCCTGCTGCGACACGTCACTCCTCCTCCTCCTCCTCCTGCTGCTGCTGTATTCAGCCTCCTGCTGTCTGTGTTCCCACCACTACAGTCCACAGACTTATGCGCTGCTGTCATGCGCCATAGCTATTACGCCACTACAATAGCTACATTTAAAAAAAAATATTCTGAGGTGTCTGGGTTGAAAACTGTGCTGTCCCAGTTGTGTATTGGACACAATGTGGGCTTCACGACTGCTGTCCGGAACCTCCTACTGTATGGTGTGTAGAGTGGCTGGATGGTGTAATGGTTAAGGGCTCTGCCTCTGACATAGGAGACCTGGGTTCGAATCTTGGCTCTGCCTGTTCAGTAAGCCAGCACCTATACAGTAGGAGACCTTAGGCAAGTCTCCCTAACACTGCTACTGCCTATAGAGCGTACCCTAGTGGCTGCAGCTCTAGCGCTTTGAGTCCGCCAGGAGAAAAGCGCGATATAAATGTTATTTGTCTTGTCTTGGTGTTTATTACGGCCGTGGTACCAATGCTAGGGACCATGGCCCATTACGGTGCCTGCCACCACATGCCACTCCTGCTCCTACTGCTGCTGCTGTATTTAACCTCCTGCTGTCTGTGTTCCCACCGCTAGGGTCCACAGACCCTACTGCTGTCTTGCGCCATAGCTATTACGCCACTACAATAGCTACGTTTAAAAAACAAAAATTATTCTGAGGTGTGTGGGTTGAAAACTGTGCTGTCCCAGTTGTGTATTGGACACAATGTGGGCTTCACGGCTGCTGTCCGGAACCTCCTGCTGTATGGTGTTTATTACAGCCGTGGTACCAACGCTAGGTACCATGGACCGTGACACTGCCTGCTGCGACACGTCACTCCTCCTCCTCCTCCTCCTGCTGCTGCTGTATTCAGCCTCCTGCTGTCTGTGTTCCCACCACTACAGTCCACAGACTTATGCGCTGCTGTCATGCGCCATAGCTATTACGCCACTACAATAGCTACATTTAAAAAAAAATATTCTGAGGTGTCTGGGTTGAAAACTGTGCTGTCCCAGTTGTGTATTGGACACAATGTGGGCTTCACGACTGCTGTCCGGAACCTCCTACTGTATGGTGTGTAGAGTGGCTGGATGGTGTAATGGTTATGCCTCTGACATAGGAGACCTGGGTTCGAATCTTGGCTCTGCCTGTTCAGTAAGCCAGCACCTATACAGTAGGAGACCTTAGGCAAGTCTCCCTAACACTGCTACTGCCTATAGAGCGTGCCCTAGTGGCTGCAGCTCTAGCGCTTTGAGTCCGCCAGGAGAAAAGCGCGATATAAATGTTATTTGTCTTGTCTTGGTGTTTATTACGGCCGTGGTACCAATGCTAGGGACCATGGCCCATTACGGTGCCTGCCACCACATGCCACTCCTGCTCCTACTGCTGCTGCTGTATTTAACCTCCTGCTGTCTGTGTTCCCACCGCTAGGGTCCACAGACCCTACTGCTGTCTTGCGCCATAGCTATTACGCCACTACAATAGCTACGTTTAAAAAACAAAAATTATTCTGAGGTGTGTGGGTTGAAAACTGTGCTGTCCCAGTTGTGTATTGGACACAATGTGGGCTTCACGACTGCTGTCCAGGACCTCCTGCTGTATAGTGTTTATTATTACAGCCGTGGTACCAACGCTAGGTACCATGGCCCGTTACATTGCCTGCTGCCACACGTTACTTCTCCTCCTGCTGCCACATTTCACCTCCTGCTGCCTGTGTTCCCACCACCAGGGTCTGCAGAATTATGCGCTGCTGCCATGCGCTACTAGCTACTATTATTACGCTACAAATTTAGCTATGCTGTTGAAGAGCAAATTTCACAACAGTTCAGTTATGTAAGGGGAAAAAAAACATTACGGTTGGGTACAAGAGGAAGAATATGAACACCAAAAAAAAAAAAAAAAAAGATGGCGTGAAGAAGAAGAAGAAGAATAACTAGGTGAAGAAGAATAACTAGGTGAAGAAGAATAACTAAGAATAACTAGGTGAAGAAGAATAACTAGGTGAAGAAGAATAACTAGGTGAAGAAGAATAACTAGGTGAAGAAGAATAACTAGGTGAAGAAGAATAACTAGGAGAAGAAGAAGAAGAAGAAGAAGAAGAAGAAGAAGAAGAAGAAGAAGAAGAAGAAGAAGAAGAAGAATAACTAGGTGAAGAAGAAGAAGAAGAAGAAGAAGAAGAAGAAGAAGAAGAAGAATAACTAGGTGAAGAAGAAGAAGAATAACTAGGTGAAGAAGAAGAAGAATAACTAGGTGAAGAAGAAGAAGAATAACTAGGTGAAGAAGAAGAATAACTAGGTGAAGAAGAAGAACTAGGTGAAGAAGAATAACTAGGTGAAGAAGAATAACTAGGAGAAGAAGAATAACTAGGAGAAGAAGAATAACTAGGAGAAGAAGAATAACAAGAAGAATAACAAGAAGAATAACAAGAAGAATAACAAGAAGTATAACAAGAAGAATAACAAGAAGAAGAAGAAGAATAACAAGAAGTATAACAAGAAGAATAACAAGAAGAAGAAGAAGAAGAAGAACAAGAAGAATAACAAGAAGAAGAAGAATAACAAGAAGAAGAAGAAGAATAACAAGAATAACAAGAAGAAGAATAACAAGAAGAAGAATAACAAGAATAACAAGAATAACAAGAAGAATAACAAGAATAACAAGAAGAATAACAAGAAGAATAACAAGAAGAAGAATAACAAGAAGAAGAATAACAAGAAGAATAACAAGAAGAATAACAAGAAGAAGAATAACAAGAAGAATAACAAGAAGAATAACAAGAAGAAGAATAACAAGAAGAAGAATAACAAGAAGAAGAATAACAAGAAGAAGAATAACAAGAAGAAGAATAACAAGAAGAAGAATAACAAGAAGAAGAATAACAAGAAGAATAACAAGAAGAAGAATAACAAGAATAACAAGAAGAATAAGAATAAGAAGAAGAATAAGAAGAAGAAGAAGAAGAAGAAGAAGAAGAAGAAGAAGAAGAAGAAGAAGAAGAAGAAGAAGAAGAAGAAGAAGGTGATTATTATTATTATTATTTATTGTATTTATAAAGCGCCAACATATTACGCAGCGCTGGACAATAAATATATACAATGATACAAGGATGACATACATAGGGTTATACACATAGAACAAAGTTATACATACAAATTGTACAAAATACATGATCATGCAATATGGGCTGGTTAGGTAGGCCCAGTAATACAAGTACAGGCTGTCATAGGACAGGAGCACATGATCCTGTAGATTACACTAGGGAGTGGAGGACCCTGCCAGAGGCTTACAATCTAAAGGGAGGGGTGGAAACACTAGGTGGGGCTGTTAAATATTCCTTAGAGAGTTACTGTGTGGTAGGAGGTGGGTAGGCCATCATAAAGAGGTGGGTTTTGAGGGCTTGCTTGAATGTGTTGAAAGAGGGAGCAAGTCTGATGGGTGGTGGAAGGGCATTCCAGAGGGTGGGGGCAGCTCTTGAGAAATCCTGCAGGCGGGCATGGGAGTGTGAAATGCGCGGGGTGGTGAGGCGAAGGTCGTTGGAGGAACGGAGGGGGCGACCTGGTGTATACTTGTGAACAAGCTGCGAGATGTAGGTAGGGCATGTTTTGTGCACAGATTTATACGCCAGGCATAGAATCTTGAAACTTATCCTGAGACGGATAGGGAGCCAGTGCAGGGATTCACAAAGGGGAGATGTGGATGCAGAGCGGTGCGAAGAATGGATGAGTCTTGCAGCCGCGTTCATCACTGATTGAAGGGGGGCAGTGCGTTTCAGGGGGAGGCCAGAAAAGAGTGAGTTACAGTAATCAAGGCGGGAGATGATGAGGGCATGGATGAGCAGTTTGGTCTTGTCCGGGGTTAAGAATGGGCGGATCTTGGAGATATTACGGAGGTGGAAATTGCAGGCTCTTGTGATGTTTTGGATGTGTGGGATGAAGGAGAGGTCAGAGTCCAAGGTGACACCCAGGCAGCGGGCCTGGGAGGTAGGGAGAATGGTTGTGTTGTCGATTGTGAGGTGGAAACCTGGGATGGGTGCAGCAGCATGGGGTGGAAGGATCAGGAGCTCAGTTTTGTCTAGGTTAAGCTTTAGGAACCTAGCTGACATCCAGGAGGAAATTGCTGAGAGACACGAGGAGACCTTGTTTATGGTGGTGGCTGAGAGATCGGGGGTATGGAGGTAAATCTGAGTGTCATCTGCATAAAGGTGGTAATTGAAGCCCAGGGAGGAGATAAGCTTGCCAATTGAGGAAGTGTATATGGAGAAAAGAAGGGGGCCTAGAACAGAGCCCTGGGGGACCCCAACTGAAAGGGGGGCAGGAGTTGAGGAGGAGCCATTGAAGGAAGTGGTGAAGGAGCGATTGGATAGGTAGGAGGAGATCCAGGCCAAGGCAAGCCCATGGATGCCCATGGACTGTAGTGATTGGAGGAGGAGGGAGTGGTCAACAGTGTCAAATGCTGCAGAGAGGTCAAGGAGGAGCAGGATGGAATAACTGCCTTTGGCCTTGGCAAGGGTAAGGTCGTTGACCACCTTGGCGAGGGCTGTTTCAGTTGAGTGCGCCGGTCGGAAACCAGACTGTAGGGGGTCAAGTAGGGCATTGGTGTTGATGTATTGGGTAATGCGCTGGTGGACTAGGCGTTCGAGGAGTTTAGAAGCATAGGGAAGGAGGGAGATTGGGCGGTAGTTTGAGGGTAGGGATGGGTCGAGTGAGGGTTTTTTCAGCAGGGGAAGCACAGTGGCCTGTTTGAATGCTTTGGGGAAGATGCCTGTGGAAAGGGAGAGATTGAACAAGGAGGTGAGGACTGGGGCCAGGTCAGAGAAGTGGGGACGAAGAGTATTCGCGGGTACCGGATCACAGGGAGAGGATGTGGGGGGGGGAAGCCACTAGCAGCAGGCTGACTTCATCAATGGTGGCAGGAGCAAAAGAGGCGAGGGGTGGATGAGACAAGGGAGCCGCTGGGAGGAAAGGCAAGGGGACAACCTGAGACGCATTGGTAAGGGAGGGATGGAGGAGGGAAATTTCATTGCGTATTGTTGCAATTTTAGTGGTGAAGTGGTTGGCAAGGTCATTGGCTGAGAGGGAGGAGCTGGGAGGGGGAGGAGTACGGTTGAGGAGGGAATTGAAGGTAGCAAAAAGCTGTCGAGGGTTGGAAGCTTGGGTTACAATCAGTGCTGCAAAGTACCTTTGTTTAGCCTCGGAGAGGGCAGTGTGGAAGAGTAACAGTTTGGCCTTGTAATCAAAGAAGTCAGCATTGAGATGTGATTTCCTCCATTTCCGTTCGGCTGCTCGAGTTTCTTTCCTGAGGTTACGTGTGTGGGTGTTGTGCCAGGGTTGGGGGTTGGGGGGCTTGATAGGGCGGAAGATTGAGGGGGCAGCTTGATCTAAAGCAGATGAGAGGGCAAGGTTATATTGTGCAGCCGCTTCGTTGGGGCATGTTAGGGTGGGTAGGTGGGAGGAGAGGGAGAGAAGGGGACTTGCTAGGACATTTGGGCTGAGATTACGTAGGTCTCTCTGCCATCGACCAGGCTGAGGGGTGGGGAAAGAAGTTGTTGGTGGGGAGATAGTGAATGTGAGGAGGTGATGGTCAGAGATAGGGAAAGGTGCGATGTCCAGGTTGCTGAGGGAGGTGGACTTTGAGAATATGAGGTCAAGAGTATGACCAGCGCGGTGGGTGGTGGAATTTGTGTGCTGAGAGAGACCAAGGGATTTGGTGAGGGAGAGTAGCTGCTTGGCAGCAGTGGAGATAGGCTCATCGATAGGTAAGTTGAAATCCCCGAGTATGATGGTGGGGAGGTCAGATGACAGGATGTGGGGGAGCCAGGAGGCCAGGTTGTCCAGGAAGAGTGAAGTTGGAGCAGATGGGGGGTGATATAGGACCGCAATGATGGCTGGGAGAGGTTGGTACAGGCGGATTACATGGGCCTCGAAGGATGAGAAAGAAGATGGTAAAACAGAAAACGAAGACGGTGAAGAAAAAGATGGAGAGAAGAAAAAGAAGAAGGTGAAGTAGAATAAACAAGAAATGCAGAAAAAAAGTTTTCCATCACTTTTTTTTTGAATTACACCTATTTAATTGCGATTTCCCTTAAAAAAAATTGCTTTAAGGCCATCCGAATGGTTAATTCCTGAATTCAATTATCGATCACAGACCGAATTCGAATCAAATTCTACTGGTCGTGATCATGGCCGAACCCGAATTTGACCTGGACCCAAATTTGAATGTACTCGAATCGAAATTCGGTACATTCGAGCATCACTGCTCAGAAGGGCAAAAACCTTGAAAAATATTCTAGCCCCTAGCAGACCCCGAGCTTTACTTCCTCATTTAGCTATCCCAAACACAGTGTCATGCATACAGAAATGCAAATCATCAAAAATGCTTAGCCTGTGATTATTTACATCCGGAAACTCTTTTGTTTGTGAAATCAGGATTCATACGATCTCATCCACTCGTTCAATTGCGGTACTACATACATTGTTTATCTCATTACCTGTCCCTGCAAGAAACAGTATGTAGGACGCACAAGCCAACAAATTAGAGCCAGACTTGGCCAACGTAGGAGAAACATCATCAAATGATACAATAAACATAGTCTTTCACGACACTTTGCGGAATGCCACAATTCAGATCCCAAACTACTCACTTTTGCACCCATAGAACAAATACCAGAAGATCTCTCTCGAACCGATCGCATCACTAGGTTGCGGGCGAGAGAGATGTTTTGGATCTTTAGACTCAGAACTCTTAACCCAGAAGGACTTAATGAATGCCTAGAACATAATTATTAATCTTACTCTCCATATACTCCATCCACATCCACTCAGCCTTATCAAACTCACATGCCACTTTCACCTTTTTCACTCACCTTCACCCCTTTCCTTCCCCCCCATCTCACCCTTTTCCCTGCCCTCCCCATTCCCCCCCCCCTCTATCCTTTCCCCCTCCCCTCATCCAACTCCCTCCACGGAGTTCCCATTCCACCTTTGGCCAACCAACACCATACCCAATTCCTCTATATTATTTATTCCTCAAAAAAAAAACCCCATTCATTTGCCCGTATCTTCTATACACAGCACTAATTTCCACATGCATATTCCTTTTTATAACCTATTAGTGTGACTTTACATCACCATTTTATCTGTTAAGCTTGGAGGTGTAATCTCCACAGTCAGCATGCAACACATAAGCTGACGTGAAGGAGGTACACACACCAGCACAAGGGATCAGGATATCCCCAGTTTAGTGGAGGAGAGGACTGACCCCAATAGGAGATTGTGGTGCACAGAGCCGGTGCAGATCCGAACAGCCACAAACACTTTCGTAATAACGTCTCAGCGCAAAGTAGCGCTGAGCGCATAAACCAGGACTGAGGAGATCAGGACAGGTAGACAGAATGAACGCTTGCTTAACTAGCCACTACTTAGTGACAGCAAGCGTCCACAATAAAACAGACTGGAATGAGGCAGCCAATGCGTTTGCAGCAATGGCGTGCCTCACAAAGACAGGACAGGATAGTCAGGAAATAGCAGGATCAAGATAGATGAACGTAACACAGATCAATATACAATAAGTATGATTTCCTAGCGTATTACAATTACAGCTATCAATGAAACTATTTGTAACGTCTGACTAACATATGTATATATCGGCAATGAACCGATATATGACATAAGCAGGAACTCTGACTAAGACTGGAGTAATACAGGGAACAGGACTCAGAAGGATTCGCTATCTCTTCGCAGAGATGAACGCAATCCACAAACAGGACCAGGAACAGGATACTAGCTCAGCACGGGTGCTCACGATACGCGCAAACTACCAAAGCGTGCTGGAAGGCTGACTGACTGAACACAGGAAATAAACAGTTCGTGTACGTATATATCAGCAACACTGATGTATCAACGTAACACGAATACAAAGAAAATAACAAAATGCGCAAGTATGCGTATATATTGGCGATGAACCAATATATGACACAAGACAAGCAGAGTAACAACTTCTAGAACAAGAGCAGAACTAGGAGGACTCGCTGACCCCTTCGCAGGAGTCAGCGCAGTCCACACGGACTAGGAACGAGGTGGGGCACGGGCAGAGTAACAGACAGAATCTGAGACTATGGTAGCCCATCAAGCATTGCAGGAAGCAGTTCTTTATACAGAGGTCATCCAATGGGAGCAGACCTGCAGATTCCCACACAAGTGAATGGTAATTAATCACAGGCTGACAGCAGGAAAAGGCAGACAATGATATGCAGCCTGCAGGAAAGCGATTGCCCCTCCATTGCAGCAGACAATGTTTGTTTACACAAAAGCATATTAAACTGTCATTAACTTCAGAGCGACTGCAGATGGAATCAGCAACTAGTTTAAGTGCAAACCAAACTATGCAAGAAAATGCATGTAATGACATCAGAACTGCTTGGGTTACAATACCACTGCAGCCAGCAGTAAACGCTGCAGACATGCTCATAACATTATCGCAACCAATCACCACTTTGCTCATTTCAAGTCACATATTATTGGATTTACTCCACTATTTTTTTATATTAGCCTTCCATTTTTTCACACTGAGCCTATATAATCTTTGCTCATATCCAAGTCTCTTATTCCTATAAACTACAGCCATTCAGCGTATTGTATAAGCATCTCCTAATACACTGCTGCCATCTAGTGGTTAATCAATACCACCAAGTGGTCATAGGCTTCCTAAGACTACTGGCAATGTATTACCACAGCTAGCCCAAATCCAAGTTGACGCCACTGCTACTTCCGGTGGACGCCGCTGTTCGGGATGACATCACCGCTCACTTCCGGAATCCACTCCACTCCACGGCGAGCGCGCTAATCAGCGGCCGCCGATCACATTGCAAGAGCTTACATAATGTACCTCTGCATAGTGTCCTGCAGAGGCTCCCTTCGCCATATGATTTCACTCATTTGGTAAGTGATACGACTCGTCTTTGCTTCTAATGATATCCGCCTATTCAGTGCTCCCCCCACATATTATCCCTATACTTAGCACATCTGTTCCATTGTTTTTATTATATCAGTGACAAGTATATTTCTTAAGTATTGGCTAGCGCTGTTCAAAGAGAACAGCGCTTTCTAAGAAATGTTATTTCTTTTACATTACTGGCCAAGTCTTTTGGTAATTCATCTGTAATGGATTGGGGAGACACCGCCACGCGATCTGACAACGGGGCGGCTGAATCCGCGTTCAGACCGGCGGTTTCTTTGCAGCGGCATGCGTCTGGTTTGTCTGAGCCTAGTAGTGCACACAGATGGAGAGCTACACGAGCGCGCGCTAACAGGCAGGCCCTTTATGCCAATAGGAGAGGGATCAGCTGATGAGGACGATCAGCTGATCCCAGCGCAGTAGGTGATTGGTTGAATGGGACTGGGCGGCGCTGAGGAGCGCTCTGCTATATATACTTCTCGTCTGTCAGTGGCTGGTTGTCTGCCATTGCGAATGCTTATGTGTTAGCACTCAGACCATAGTCAGATCCTTCAGTGTGTTTGAACCAGGTGGACCTGGGAATTCACACTTAGCCAGATTACTGTGTTATTACTGTGTTATACTTTAGACCAGTTCCAGGGTGTTGAGACCACGGACCTCACACCCAAGATTAGGGATACTGTGTCATTGCTGTGTTACTCTGTAGACCAGTCCCTGAGTGTTGAGACCACGGACCTCACAATCTAGACTAGGCCTCTGTTTGATATCTGTTATGACCTATTGCTCTCTTGACTCTGCTCCTGCTCTCTGATTCGGTACCTTTGCACATCTGATTACCTGTTGCCAACCCTGCCTGTCCCTGGTTACCGAATCAGCCTTCTGTCTCTGTACTTTATCTGCTCGGGTGTTGCCGACCCGGCCTGATCGACCCTCCTACTTGTGACACCCCCCCCCCCCGGTGGGGTGTCCAGTAGCTGCAGGGACTCCCTGTCTCAGAGGGACCTCTCTGCAATCCAGTCAGGGACTCAATCTCATTGGAGTCCTTTGACTGCAGTAGAGTCTGATTCACAGCTGTTCAGGGAATCACTGACTCTCTGTGTATCTCCAACCTACCGGGAGATACTCATTATACGGTCCAGGGTCACCTGCTCCTCAGGTGGTCCAGACTCATATACTGTTGCACCAAACACTTACACTTATCAGGTGTCCAGAGGTTAGTTATACTTGTATTATTGGTGATTCTGCAGATCATCAATAATCAGGTATAAATCTGTATTCTTGGTGATACTGCAGATCACCAATAATCAGATTCTCTCTGTGTGCTGACACCGATCGTTACATCGTCTATTTATGTTTCTTATGCAGAGTAATTTTATCATCATCATTGCTTGCCACATATGGTCCTAATAGATAATGATAGGACTATCTGGGGACTTTTATTCTATTATGTATTAAAACTGTACAATTCTTTTTATTTATTACCATATGCTATACAAGGGCTTTTCTTTTTACTAGCAGGTCCTACGTAGATTGCCATTATTGCCATTATTACAATAGACTATGTACACCTTTCTAATCCTTATGAATTTTCTTCAAGAGTCTATTTATTTATTGATGTATTTATTCATTTAGTTATTCATTTACATAATCAACTTTTACATTAGCATGATTAATAGCTGAACCAATTAGGTATTATATGCCCTATCACTCAAGAATATTAAATCTGCTTGCTCATTTTTATGCTCTATCAATATGTATATAATATTATTTATTTAGTATATCTAATGTGTATATATGGCTATATTGAGGAGTTTGTTGTTATAGGCACTGTTATTGGCCGGAAGAAGCGGGGTCAGACCTGTGAAACGCTTTGCCTGTGCAAAAAAAAAAATCTTTTGTATAATTAAAGAGATTTCATCATTGAGGTAAGCTACCTCATGCTATTTATCATTTTTAAGCTGTTTTTAGACGCTTTTATCACACCCAGGACGCCTCTTTCCCCCATTTGTGCTTAGTATACCCCCGTATTCCTGTGATCCGAGGGTTGGAAACAGACCACCGTTGGTTCCCACTACAGTGGACACCTGTTTCTCTTTTTTCTAGAAGAGCGACCGCATCCAGGTCCTGGTCAGGACCACCCTGAGTCGAGTCGGGTTTATTGTCTCCACCTGCTTCCTGTGGTCGGTTGCCCCTTCCAACCCTCCTTTGTGAGTAGCATTTTTATCACTACATCTCTATGTTTTGCCTCATACATATTGCACTACTGGGCTCCCGTTTTTGTGTCTCCTGTGTCTCTTCTTTAGGGCGCAGAGCCACCCCAACTCCAATTCCCATCTTCCAAAACTGATTTAGCTTGAAATAATCTTTACTTTAGAACTTTTTTTTTGGGGGGGGGGGGGGGGGGGTTATAACAATACAAAATAAAGCAAACAATAGTTAATGTGTTGAGTGAGAGTATCCCACTCAACTGTGCTTACTAAGAGCAGCATACAAACACCAAGAGGAGGTAAGGGTTTAAAAGTGGTAAGACCTCCGCTAACAGTTCTACCACTTTGTGCTTACAGCAATGGTCCAGTAATATTGCCACCCAGTACAGGTTGTTCTCTCTTAACCATTTTTATATGGGGGTTCCTCCCTCAACAGGCAGGACAGCATGAAAGACACCATTTGAACAAGGACGGATGCCGAGATAGCCAGCTCCTCTTCCTCACTTAGCTCACAAAAGGTTTCCTCCTCCCCCCAGTCCCTCAGTGACAGTGTTCTGTCTGTGGAGTATCACACAGACACAGAGCTTTGCAATAGTGCAAACGATACAGTGATAACCGAGACCCTGGAGCTCCACCATGCTAACTAGTTATGCGACTATGCAGCCATGCGAGATTGGGCGGTAACAGATCTGTGCCGGTGCTGCATGTGTGCTCAACTAAACGGACCCACTTGGGCATTGTTATTTATTAAAAAAAAGTATTTGTCACATGTCCATGTGTGTAGTGATGCCTAACTGAGACATATGAGGTGGTGTAACATCCTTAGCACGTCTTCATCTTGTACCAATAACGGTTTTGCATCAGTAAATACCTCACAGGACTGTGTGAATAACTCCTCCGACATCTCAAGTGGAGTGGCTGTGGTGCTAGGTGCTAGCAGGAGGAGGAAGGTACTGTAACAACCTTATCTGGTGTTGTCTCTGAAGGCTGCTCTGACAATGTTGAGCAGCTGCAAGAAGCTTCCTCTTCCTCTTTGTTCAGACGCATCCCCGTCTCCCCTGTAGATGTGAGTCAGCGTGTTGTTTCTGGCATTCTCCCTAGGACGACGCACGCAGCTCAGAGCTGCCTTTATAGGCTAACCACTTGAGGACCGTAGGCTTTACCCCCCTTAAAGAGAACCTGTACTGAGTAAAATTATTTAAAATAAACACATGAGGTAACTTCAAATGAACATTACATAGTTACCTTGCCATCAGTTCCTCTCAGAAGCTCACCATTTTCTTCTGACAATGATCCCTTGCAGTTCTGACAACATTTTGTCAGAACTGAAATATATCAGTTGCTGTCAGTTATATATCAGTTGCTGTCAGTTACAGCTGAGAGGAGAACTGATGTGTCCATGTTTCCCTATGGCTCAAGTGGGCGATATTACAGTTTAACTGTGTGCTGACCAGGAAGCTGTTATGGGGTAATAGCCAATTTCAAAATGGAGGACGGAGAATTCCATTAATCACAGTGGACAAACAGGACACAGGAGAGGAGAAAGAGATTGATGAATAGACTACACAGCAGGTAAGTATGACTCGTGTATGGTTATTTTGACTTTTAATTTTCAGTACAGGTTTTCTTTAAGGACCAGACCCTTTTTTTCCATTCAGACCACTGCAGCTTTCACGGTTTATTGCTCGCTCATACAACCTACCACCTAAATGAATTTTGGCTCCTTTTCTTGTCACTAATAAAGCTTTCTTTTGGTGCTATTTGATTGCTGCTGCGATTTTTACTTTTTATTATATTCATCAAAAAAGACATGAATTTTGTCAAAAAAATGATTTTTTTAACTTTCTGTGCTGACATTTTTCAAATAAAGTAAAATTTCTGTATACATGCAGCACGAAAAATGTGAACAAACATGTTTTTGATTAAAAAAACCCATTCAGCCTATATTTATTGGTTTGGGTAAAAGTTATAGCGTTTACAAACTATGGTGCCAAAAGTGAATTTTCCCATTTTTAAGCATCTCTGACTTTTCTGACCACCTGTCATGTTTCATGAGTGGCTAGAATTTCAGGATAGTATAAATACCCCCCAAATGACCCCATTTTGGAAAGAAGACATCCCAAAGTATTCACTGAGAGGCATAGTGAGTTCATAGAAGATATTATTTTTTGTCACGAGTAAGCGGAAAATGACAGTTTGTGACAAGAAAAAAAAAAAAAAGTTTCCATTTTTTGCTAACTTGTGACAAAAAAAAAATGAAATCTGCCACAGACTCACCATGCCCCTCTCTGAATACCTTGAAGTGTCTACTTTCCAAAATGGGGTCATTTGTGGGGTGTGTTTACTGTCCTCGCATTTTGGGGGTGCTAATTTGTAAGCACCCCTGTAAAGCCTAAAGGTGCTCATTGGACTTTGGGCCCCTTAGCGCAGTTAGACTGAAAAAAAGTGCCACACATGTGGTATTGCCGTACTCAGGAGAAGTAGTATAATGTGTTTTGGGGTGTATTTTTACACATACCCATGCTGGGTGGGAGAAATATCTCTGTAAATGACAATTGTTTGATTTTTTTTACACACAATTGTCCATTTCTCCCACTCAGCATGGGTATGTGTAAAAATACACCCCAAAACACATTATACTATTTCTCCTGAGTACGGCGATACCACATGTGTGGCACTTTTTTGCACCCTAACTGCGCTAAGGGGCCCAAAGTGCAATGAGTACCTTTAGGATTTCACAGGTTATTTTTGTTTCAAGACTACTCCTCACGGTTTAGGGCCCCTAAAATGCCAGGGCAGTATAGGAACCCCACTAATGACCCCATTTTAGAAAGAAGACACCCCAAGGTATTCAGTTAGGAGTATGGTGAGTTCATAGAAGATTTTATTTTTTGTCACAAGTTAGCGGAAATTGATTTTAATTGTTTTTTTTTCACAAAGTGTCATTTTCCGCTAATTTGTGACAAAAAATAAAATCTTCTATGAACTCACCATACTCCTAACGGAATACCTTTGGGTGTCTTCTTTCTAGAATGAGGTCATTTGTGGGGTTCCTATACTGCCCTGGCATTTTAGGGGCCCTAAACCGTGAGGAGTAGTCTTGAAACCAAATGTCGCAAAATGACCTGTGAAATCCTAAAGGTACTCATTGGACTTTGGGCCCCTTAGCGCACTTAGGGTGTAAAAAAGTGCCACACATGTGGTACCGCCGTACTCAGGAGAAGTAGTATAATGTGTTTTGTGGTGTATTTTTACACATACCCATGCTGGGTGGGAGAAATATCTCTGTAAATGACAATTGTTTGATTTTTTTACACACAATTGTCCATTTACTGAGAGATTTCTCCCACTCAGCATGGGTATGTGTAAAAATACACCCCAAAACACATTATACTACTTCTCCTGAGTACGGCGATACCACATGTGTGGCACTTTTTTGCACCCTAACTGCACTAAAGGGCCCAAAGTCAAATGAGTACCTTTAGGATTTCACAGGTCATTTTTGTTTCAAGTCTACTCCTCACGGTTTAGGGCCCCTAAAATGCCAGGGCAGTATAGGAACCCCACTAATGACCCCATTTTAGAAAGAAGACACCCCAAGTTATTCAGTTAGGAGTATGGTGAGGTTATAGAAGATTTTATTTTTTGTCACAAGTTAGCGGAAATTGATTTTAATTGTTTTTTTTCACAAAGTGTCATTTTCCGCTAACTTGTGACAAAAATAAAATCTTCTATGAACTCACCATACTCCTAACGGAATACCTTTGGGTGTCTTCTTTCTAGAATGGGGTCATTTGTGGGGTTCCTATACTGCCCTGGCATTTTAGGGGCCCTAAACCGTGAGGAGTAGTCTTGAAACCAAATGTCGCAAAATGACCTGTGAAATCCTAAAGGTACTCATTGGACTTTGGGCCCCTTAGCGTACTTAGGGTGTAAAAAAGTGCCACACATGTGGTACCGCCGAACTCAGGAGAAGTAGTATAATGTGTTTTGTGGTGTATTTTTACATATACCCATGCTGGGTCGGAGAAATATCTCTGTAAATGACAATTGTTAGATTTTTTTTTACACACAATTGTCCATTTACAGAGAGATTTCTCCCACCCAGCATGGGTATTTGTAAAAAATACACCCCAAAACACATTATACTACTTCTCCTGAGTACGGCGATAGCACATGTGTGACACTTTTTTGCAGCCAAGGTGCGCTAAGGGGCCCAACATCCTATTCACAGGTCATTTTGAGGCATTTGTTTTCTAGACTACTCCTCACGGTTTAGGGCCCCTAAAATGCCAGGGCAGGGCAGTATAGGAACCCCACAAGTGACCCCATTTTAGAAAGAAGATACCCCAAGGTATTCTGTTAGGTGTATGGCGAGTTCATAGAAGATTTTATTTTTTGTCACAAGTTAGTGAAAAATGACACTGTGAAAAAAAAACAATAAAAATCAATTTCCACTAACTTTTGACAAAAAATAAAATTTTCTATGATCTCGTCATACACCTAACAGAATACCTTGGGGTGTCTTTTTTCTAAAAAGGGGTCACTTGTTGGGTTCCTATACTGCCCTGGCATTTTACGGGCCCAAAACCGTGAGTTGTCTGGAAACCAAATGTCTCAAAATGACTGTTCAGGGGTATAAGCATCTGCAAATTTTGATGGCAGGTGGTCTATGAGGGGGCGAATTTTGTGGAACCGGTTATAAGCAGGGTGGCCTCTTACATGACAGGTTGTATTGGGCCTGATCTGATGGATAGGAGTGCTAGGGGGGTGACAGGAGGTGATTGAGGGGTGTCTCAGGGGGTGGTTAGAGGGGAAAATAGATGCAATCAATGCACTGGGGAGGTGATCGGAAGGGGTCTGAGGGGGATCTGAGGGTTTGGCCGAGTGATCAGGAGCCCACACGGGGCAAATTAGGGCCTGATCTGATGGGTAGGTGTGCTAGGGGGTGACAGGAGGTGATTGATGGGTGTCTCAAGGTGTGATTAGAGGGGGGAATAGATGCAAGCAATGCACTGGCGAGGTGATCAGGGCTGGGGTCTGAGGGAGTTCTGAGGGTGTGGGCGGGTGATTGAGTGCCCTAGGGGCAGGTAGGGGTCTAATCTGATGGGTAGCAGTGACGGGATATTGATTGGTAATTAGTTGGTGTTTAGGGTAGAGAACAGATGTAAACAATGCACTTGGGAGGTGATCTGGCGTCGGATCTGCGGGCGATCTATTGGTGTGGGTGGGTGATCAGATTGCCCGCAAGGGGCAGGTTAGGGGCTGATTGATGGGTGGAAGTGACAGGGGGTAATTGATGGGTGATTGACAGGTGATTGACAGGTGATCAGTGGGTTATTACAGGGAAGAACAGATGTAAATAATGCACTGGCGAATTGATAAGGGGGGGTCTGAGGGCAATCTGAGCATGTAGGTGGGTGATTGGGTGGCCGCAAGGGGCAGATTAGGGTCTGATCTGATGGGTAACAGTGACAGGTGGTGAAAGGGGGTGATTGATGGGTGATTGATGGGTAATTAGTGGGTGTTTAGGGTAGAGAACAGATGTAAACAATGCACTTGGGAGGTGATCTGACGTCGGATCTGCGGGCGATCTATTGGTGTGGGTGGGTGATCAGATTGCCCGCAAGGGGCAGGTTAGGGGCTGATTGATGGGTGGCAGTGACAGGGGGTGATTGATGGGGGGCAGTGACAGGGGGTGATTGATGAGTGATTGACAGGTGATTGATAGGTGATCAGTGGGTTATTACAGGGAAGAACAGATGTAAATAATGCACTGGCGAATTGATAAGGGGGGGTCTGAGGGCAATCTGAGCGTGCAGGCTGGTGATTGGGTGCCCGCAAGGGGCAGATTAGGGTCTGATCTGATGGGTAACAGTGACAGGTGGTGATAGGGGGTGATTGATGGGTGATTGATGGGTAATTAGTGGGTGTTTAGGGTAGAGAACAGATGTAAACAATGCACTTGGGAGGTGACCTGACGTCGGATCTGCGGGCGATCTATTGGTGTGGGTGGGTGATCAGATTGCCCGCAAGGGGCAGGTTAGGGGCTGATTGATGGGTGGCAGTGACAGGGGGGGATTGATGGGTGATTGACAGGTGATTGACAGGTGATCAGTGGGTTATTACAGGGGGGATAGAGGCACACAGTACACGGGGGGGGGGGGTCTGGGGAGAATCTGAGAGGTGGGGGGGTGATCAGGAGGGAGCAGGGGGGCAGTTTAGGGAATTAAAAAAATAGTGTCGACAGATAGTGACAGGGAGTGATTGATGGGTGATTAGGGGGTGATTGGGTGCAAACAGGCGTCTGGGGGGTGGGCAGGGGGGGGGGGGGGGTCTGAGGGGTGCTGTGGTCAGGGGGCAGGGGGAGGGGAAATCAGTGTGCTTGAGTGCAGACTAGGGTGGCTGCAGCCTGCCCTGGTGGTCCCTCGGACACTGGGACCACCAGGGCAGGAGGCAGCCTGTATAATAGGCTTTGTATACATTACAAAGCCTATTACACGCAATGATCGGCGGAATTCTGTATTCCTCCGCCCGCCGGCGCTGCTAAGTGGCCGGCGAGCTGGAGGCTAAATCCCCGGCCATCGATCCCCGGCGGAGGATCACGTCACGGATGACGCGATCGCTCCGCCCATGCCCGTACAAGGACCACCGCCTCTGTGCATGCGGCGGTCCTTGCGGGATCCGCTCTCCGGATGCCCCTGTGCAGTGGGCGGTCGGCAAGTGGTTAAAGAGGCGTGTCTGAGGTGTGCCAGCTGATTCCTGTGGTCAGCTGACACTTGCTGCAGGGATGTTGCTAATTGGTCCGATTTTCCTGGAGGCTTGGTCTGTGATCTATTCCTTCTATATAAGCCCAGGGCATTCAGTTACTCGCTGTCCGTTATAGCTATCGGTACGCTGAGCGCTGGAACTGGCCTTGCTATTGTGCCTAAGTCAGCTAGTTTTATATATATATATATATATATATATATATATATATATATATATATATATATATATATATATACACAGACTAGAGATGGCCCGAACCTCTGATTTTCGGTTCCGCAAAAAGTTGGGTTCACGCGAACATCCGCGAACCGCAATAAACTTCAGGCTTTGCAGCGGTTTCTGGGATTTGCGAATTACTATCGCAAAATTTATCAGGAATTTCTCCACTCTGGTAGCACCATTGACAGATCTGACCAAGAAAGGAGCTGATTCTTCCAACTGGCCATTGTCGGCCGGTGAAGCTTTTGCCACACTGAAGGCAGCCTTTTGTTCAGCTCCCATATTGACACAGCCTGATATATCACTACCTTTCTGAGTGGAGGTGTATGCCTCTGAGGTAGGAGTAGGGGCAGTTCTTTCGCGGTACTCAGGCCAACCTGAATGTTTGCATCCTTGTGCTTTCTTTTCCAATAAGTTTGCACCGGCAGAGCGTAATTATGACATAGAGAAAAGGGAACTAGCAGTCAAGATGGCATTTGAAGAGTGGAGGCATTGGCTGGAGGGCACTGAACATTCTGTCACTGTATACACGGATCATAAAAACCTAGAATATGTAGAAAAAGCTAAGAGACTCAATCCCAGACGGGCACGATGGGCATTATTTTTCTCACGTTTCAATTTCACTATTATGTTTAAACCAGGGAGTAGGAATGTAAAGGCCGATGCTTTGTCCAGATGTTTTGATTCTGAGATTTCACAGCCGAAGACTCCTGTTCCTATAATCCTGTAAACACTGTGTGGTCGCCGCCATGGACACTCATGATTTTTCTGATCTGCCCAAATTATTATCTTCCTTTCAGGAATACTGTCCACCTGGAAAACCTTTGGACGTATACTATGTACCGATTCACCTTCGTCTACAGGTGCTTCAATTTCATGACACCAAATTGGCAGGACATCCGGGTGAGACCAAAACCTTGGAATTATTAACACGTCATGTTTGGTGGCCAACTATAAGAAAAGACTGTAAGGCTTTTGTTGGCGCATGCAACATCTGTGCCAGAAGTAAAGTCTCTAGGAACGCTCCTAGAGGGAGTCTGATGCCTTTGCCCATTCCTCAGGTTCCTTGGACTCATATTTCCATGGATTTTGTGGTTGATTTGCCTTCTTCTGGTGGGAAAAGTGTTATTTGGGTGATCGTGGACAGGTTCAGTAAGATGGCTCATTTTGTCCCCCTGTGTGAATTGCCTTCTGACAAGGAATTTGCAGAATTGTTTATAGAACTTGTCTTTCGTTTGCATGGTATTCCGGAGAACACCGTGTCTTATAGGGGAGTTCAGTTTATCTCCCAATTCTGGCTGTCCTTCTGTTCTTGTTTAGGTATCTCCTTGTCATTTTCATCTGGTTTTCATCCCGAGACCAAGGTCAGCCTGAAAGAACCAACCAATCCCTGGAGCAATATCTCCGGTGTTTCATGTCTGACCGCCAGGAAACCTGGCTGCAATTTCTACCTTTTGCTGAATTTGCATTCAACAATCTTCAAAGTTCTTCTACCAAGTTGTCACCCTTTCAGGTGGTTACTGACCGGAGTCCTAAGTTCTCCTCATTTTCCAGTCCACATTCCAGTTATCCGGCTTTGGAAGATCGGATTTCTCATATGCAGTCAGTCTGGTCTCAGGTCAGGCAGAAAGGCCGTTTCTCAACAAAAGGCAGAAAAGGCAGTTTCTCAACAAAAACATCATGGTGATCATCATCGAACTCCTGATTGGGATTTTACACCTGGGGATCTTGTTTGGGTTTTGATTCCTAACATTCCTATGCGCCAGCCTTCTGCCAAGCTGAGCTTCAGGTACATTGGTCCTTATCCTATTTCAGAAAAAATTAATAAAGTCGTTTATCGAGTAACCTTGCCCCAATCTATGAGGGGAGTAAGTTATTTTCATGTGTCTTTATTGAAGCCAGCGGCCAATATTTCACTGTCATCCGCCCCTCCACCTCCGATTTAGGTGGATGGTGAACCTGAGTATGAGGTGGAAAGGATTCTCGACTCTCGGAAATTTCGGAACTCTCTGTAGTACTTGGTGGACAGGAAAGGTTATGGGCCTGAGGAGTTGGGTTCCAGCACGACAGGTTCATGCCAACAATTTAGTTCAGGAATTCCATTGTCAACATCCTGATAAGCCAGGTAGGGAGTGTCCGGAGTCCACCCCTTGGTAATGCAAAAAACGTATCTGGTGTTGTCTCTGGAGGCTGCTCTGACAATGTTGAGAAGCTGCAAGAAGCTTCCTCTTCCTCTTTGTTCAGACACATCCCCGGCTCCCCTGTAGATGTGAGTCAGCGTGTTGTTTCTTGCAGTCTCCCTAGGAGGACGCACGCAGCTCAGAGCTGCCTTTATAGGTTAAGGAGGTGTGTCAGCTGATTCCTGTGGTCAGCTGACACTTGCTGCAGGGATGTTGCTGATTGGTCTGATTTTCCTGGGGGCTTGGTCTGTGATCTATTCCTTCTATATAAGCCCAGGGCATTCAGTTACTCGCTGTACGTTATAGCTATCAGTACTTTGAGCGCTGGACCTTGCCTTGCTATTGTGCCTAAGTCAGCTAGTTTTTCAGAGCTCTCTCTCTCTCTCTCTCTCTCTATATATATATATATATATATATATATATATGTGCAGACCCTGCCGATATATATGTACTCTAGTTAAATCAGTCTTATATATTGTATATTGTATATTGTATTGTATATTCTCCTGATTGTTATCCTGTGTATGACCCGGCGTGCCCCTCACTTTGATTAGTGTCATCCTTCCTGTACTACAGACATCTGATACTCGGTTCTGACCTCGGCCTGTTTATGACTCTGTCTCTGCCTTATCCTCTCTGTACTGCAGTCATCTGATACTCTGTTCTGACCTCTGCCTGTTAACAACTCTGATTTTGTCTGACTCCTGGTACCTCTGTTTCTGATAAGTGTATGACCCTTGGCTATCCCCGACTTCTCGATTTCTATAGATCTGCTAAGTACCTAGTGCTCAAGGCATTACTGGTACATCACGGTTCTGTGCTAGCTGAGGTGTGCTGCTGTGTTAACCAGTCAACTATGTCCTCAGAGTTTTGGGGGTTGAGGGTATGTGCCCTCTGAAAACTGTGCATCGGTGGAGGGCCACACAAAATCACAAGAGCACAACCTTGAAAAGACCTGCGGCGTGGCCTGCCTCTGCCTGTCATTTTTTTTCCATATTGGGTATGCAGTAGTACTAACAATATTCAATAGTGGTAGACAGTGTGTGTAATCACAAAGAGCCACACAATCAGTGTCAAATACACAGCATCTGTGTGTGTGTATCACTGGGCTGTGTAATTTAACACACACACACAGAGATATGCAGTTGGGATATTACAATGGTTGATATTACAAAGGCTGAAGTGCTTTAAAAGCAGTGTGCAGAATCAAATGGTTGCATGAACTGTGGGCTGTATGCAGTGTGTCACCCACACAGAGATATCGTATAGTAAGTTCAATCACAAATGCTAAAGTTGGAAGCTATGCACTGCTATTGGTACTGTGCTAGCTTGTAATAAAGATAGAACAAGATACTGGAGAACTACAAGGCCCAGTAAATGACTGCATGGACTGTGGGCTGTGGTAGCAGTGTGAGATATCCTATGGTATGTTCGATCACAAATACAGTTGGAAGATATGCATTGCTAATGATACTGTGCTGGCGAAACTACAAGGGCCAGCTGTGACTGTGGGCTGTATGGAGAGTGTCACAAAGATATGCTATACTTTGATCACAAATACAACTGGAAAATATGCACTGGTAATTGTGTGCTGGTGGAACTACAAGGCCCAGCTGCGCTGTGGGCTGTATGCAGCGTCTCACACAGATATGCTATACTTTGATCACAAATACAGTTGGAAGGTATGCACTGGTAATAGAGTGCTGGCAGAACTACAAGGCCCAGCTGCGACTGTGGGCTGTATGCAGCATGTCACACCCAAAAAAAAAAACCACAGCAGAAGAATATTAGCCCTCAAAAAGGCTTTTTTGGGGTGCTTTCAGCAATAAATTTCAGCGAGGCGCAAGCTAAACAACAGCCTAGCTAACCGCCCCTGTCTCTGCAGCAACCTGTCCCTTCCTCAATGCTCTCACTAAAGCAGCAGCTGGAGACTGAGAACATGGCCGGCACTGCTGCATTTTTATAGGGGGGCGGGAGGTCTGAGGGGGAGTGCAGCATGATTGGCTGCCATGTGTCTACTGACTGTGATGTAGGGGGGTCAAAGTTTAGCCCAATGACAAGGTATAGGGATCCAGCCATGGATGCGAACAGCTGAATTTCACTGGGAACTGCCCACCAGCAAACTGTTCGGGCCATCTCTACCGACCATAGAGGCTTGGAAAACTGCCATTGCCTGCACTCTCGTGCGCCTGAGCACGGTCAACACTATGAAAAGATTGCAGCCGAGAGGACTAACATGTCCTCAGGGTGTCAACTATTGACAATGCTCTTTGCGGTTGTTTGAGGTGCGTTAAACAGGGAGTTTGGTCTGTAAGTGTGAAGCGGGCCTAGCCCTTAGGGCCCTTTTACACTTAATCAGTTGGTGTGCGTTGGTATGCGTTTTTTCCATAGCAGTGCATTGGGAAGAAGATTTCAGTTAAACCGCATTAAGTGTGAAAGGTGCCATAGGAAAACATGGGCATTCCTTTGAAAATCAGTTTTCTTTCTGTTTTAACTGAGAGCAACTGATTAAGTGTAAAAGGGCCCTTACACTACTTGATCACTATGATACACACGCCAGCCATTTTAAATTTTGGTCTGTAAACCTATACCAGCCAAGTCACCTCTTGTCAGTGTCAGTCACCAGGGATGCAACAAACACTGATTTTCTTTTTAAAAAAAGTTTATTTTTTGGGGGGGTAAAATGTACAGTGCCTGTAAAGCATTTTTTGTTTTTTTTTACTCAAATTACATTTGTATGTAAACCTGTACATACTGTACATGTGCAGCTAAGTCAACACATCTCTTGTCAGTGTCCCTCACCAGGGATGCTACAAACGTTGATTTTCTTTTTAAAATAATTCACATTTTTGGGTAAAATGTTTAGGCCATGACATTGTCTGGCCTGTGCTAAAGCGGATGCAAAAATTGTTTTTTTTTCTTATTAATTCAAATGACATTGGTCTGTAAACCTGCATATATAATACATGTGCAGAGACAGCTCACAGCATCTCTTGTCAGTGTCACTCACCAGTGATGCAGCAAACATTAATTTTCTTTTAAAAATGTTCAATTTTTTGGGTAAAATGTATAGGCCATGGTATTGTCTGGCCTGTGCTACAGCATAGCAAATGTAGTTCATTTTTTTGGTCAAGTTACATTGGTATGTAAACCCGCACCATCATTAAAACAGATTTTGTAAAATGTAAAATGTATATCCATTCCAGACCTGCTAGCGCTCAATCTCGCATGGCTGCATAGTCGTGTAAATAGTTAGCATTGAGAAGTTCACAAATAAGCCAAAACAAAAATAATAATAATAATAATTAGGTTGTATACTCAAGCTGTTCGGTTTGGTACCGTCATACAGTTCCAATAATAACTTCCCATCATGGCCTCTGCTACATACCCACGCTGGTCCGTTCAGTTGAGCGCACATGCAGCACCACACACCTAAGGACCTTACAGATCTGTTAGCGATCAATCTCGCATGGCTTCATGGTTGTGTAACTACAGTATATTATGTGAAAGCAAGCCAAACTTCTATACATGATAATTAAGGGCAACATTTATTTTGTGTGTGTATGCAGTTTTAAAGGCAGAGTAATGTGATTCTATTAGTAGAATGGTTCCCGAGGAACTTCCGTGGTTCGCGTTCGCGGAGAACCAAAACTTTTCCGGAAGTTTGATTCGCCCCCATAGTGCATCATTAGGGTCAACTTTGACCCTCTACATCACAGTCAGCAGGCACATTGCAGCCAATCAGGCTACACTCTCTCCTGGAGCCACTCCCCCCCTTATAAAAGGCAGGCAGCTTCAGGCATTGGACTCACTCGTGTGCCTGCAGTAATTAGAGAAGGGAGAGCTGCTGCAGACTCTCATAGGGAAAGCTTAGTTAGACTCTTGTATGCTTGTTAGCTTGCTCCTTGCTGATTCTTATTGCTAAAAAAAGCACCCCTCAACAGCTCTTTTGAGAGCTAATCTTGTTCTTGTGATTTATTTTTTTGTGTGGCCCACTTGCATTATATAAAGCCCTGTCAGTCAGTCGCAGCTGGCCTTTGGTGTAATTCCTACTGTGCCACTGCCAAGCCCAGCACATTCAGTGACTACCTGTGTGTGTGTGACAGGCAGCTGCGCATTTGCAATCCCATCCCAATCACTGCACCTGTTCACTGTTCAGTGCACGTACCTACCTACGTGATCGCACGCATTGTTAATACCACCAGTCATTGCACCTGTTCACGGCGTTACCTGTGTGTGTGTGTGACAGGTGCACATTTAATACCCATCACTGCATATACCTACCTGTTGTTTAGTGCACCCACCTACCTACGTGAGTGCTCGCAGTGTGATATACCACTCCGTGCATACCTGTTAACTGCACCTGTATGACTGCACATTGTATTAGTCAAGTCAGTGCATACCTTTCACTTCATCCACCCCGATATGGACAAAACAGACAAAACAGGTAGAGGCAGAGGTAGAGGCAGACCCAGAGGAAGGCACCCGGCAGGTCTGTGCAAGGTCGTGCTGATGTAATTTCGTGCGGCCCTGGACCAAAGTACAGTGCTCAATAGAAGGCACGTCCCATCAACTCCCAAGATTGTCAGGACGTGGTTGACTATTTAACACAGAACACCTCATCTTCCGCAGCCATCAGCGCTACTACAAGCACCACATTTGCTGCATTTGACACTTCACAGGAGTTATTTGGTGGGGAAATCACTGATGCACAGCCATTATTGTTACAACAAGATGAAGGCGCTAAGCAAGTTACACCACCTCATATGTGTGAGTTAGGCGACACTATGGACTTAACGTATGAGGAGGAGGAGGATGAAGTACCTGTTGTTGGTGCAGTTTTGGAGGTGTCTGAGGCAAGCGAAGCTGGGCAGTATGATTATGATGATGACGATGATACGGATGCCACGTGGGTTCCCAATAGAGGAGATGAACAGGGGTACAGTTCAGAGTAAGAGTCAGAGAGGAGTAGGAGGAGACGAGTTCCTGAAAGAAGCAGGGGGAGCTCGTCATCAGAAACAGCTGGTGGCAGTGTCCGGCGCCATGTATCGCCACCTATGGACAGCCAGCCAACATGCCCTTCAACGTCAGCTGCTGATGCCACCATAGTGCCATCACCCCAGGGGGCTCAGCGGTTTGGAAATATTTTAATGTGTCTGCCTCAGATCAGAGCAATGCCATCTGTTATCTCTGCCTCCAAAAATTGAGCCATGGAAAGGCCAACACCCACGTAGGGACAACTGCCTTATGAAGGCACATGCAGAAAAGCACAAACTGCAATGGGAAGAGCACCTGAGCAAAAGCAGCACACAAAAGAAAAGCCACCCTCCTTCTCCTTTTTCTCCTTCAGGTGCAGCATCTTCAGCCACTTTCTGCCTTGCACCTTCACAGCCACCCTCCTCCACTTGCCTCTGACCTTGAGCGGTTCCTGCTCCTCTGCCCACAGCAGCCTGGTGTCTGTGAAGGAAATCTTTGAGAAGAAGAAGCCAATTTCTGCCAGTCACCTCCTTGCCTGACGTCTGACAGCTGGCTTGGTGGAACTGTTAGCTCGCCAGCTGTTACCATACCAGCTGGTGGACTCTGAGGCCTTCCGTAAATGTGTGGCCATTGGGACACCGCAGTGGAAGATACCAGGCCGCAATTATTTCTCTAAAAATGCAATACCCAAACTGTACCGTGAAATTGAGAGGAAAGTGGTGTCATCTCTGGCACACAGCGTTGGGTAAAGGGTCCACCCGACCACGGATGCCTGGTCTGCCAAGCTCGGTCAGGGCAGGTACATTACTTACACAGCCTATTGGGTTAACCTGGTGACCACTGACAAGCAGGGAGTACGTGGCTGTGCAGAGGACCAACTTGTGACACCTCCACAGCTTACAGGCAGGCCTGCTGCCACCTGTTCTCCTCCTGCTACATCCTCTTCACTGACGTCATCCTCCTCCTCCTTGGCTGAGTGGCAGTTCAACTCTACTAGTGCTGCGATCTCCTCTCCAGCTACACAGCCCCAGCATCCCAGGACCTATGCTGCATGCCAGGTATGACGGCGTCACGCCATCTTAGACATGTCTTGCCTCAAAGCGGAGAGTCACACTGGAGCAGTTCTCCTGGCTGCTCTTAGCAAACAGATGGATCAGTGGCTGACCCCGCACCAGCTGGAGGCAACGTGGTGTGTGACAACGGCAGCAATCTCATTTCCGCTTTGAATTTGGGAAAGCTGACACATGTACCTTGCATGGCACATGTGCTGAATCTAGTCATTCAAAGATTTGTGTCAAAGTACCCAGGCTTAGAGGACGTCCTGAAGCAGGCCAGGAAGGTGTGTGGGCATTTCAGGCGATCTTACACGGCCATGGCACACTTTGCCGATATTCAGCGGAGAAACAAGTTGCCGGTGAGACGCCTGATTTGCGATAACCCGACTCGCTGGAATTTGACCCTCCTTGTGTTCTCTCGCCTGCTAGAACAGGAGAAAGCCGTCACCCAGTACCTCTACAACTACAGTAGAAGGACACAGTCTGGGAAGATGGGGATGTTGTGGCCCAACAACTGGACACTGATGCGAAATGCATGCAGGCTCATGCGGCCGTTTGAGGAGGTGACCAACCTGGTGAGTCGCAGTGAAGGCACCATCAGCAACTTGATCCCGTACACTTACTTCCTGGAGCGTGCCGTGCGTAGAGTGGTGGATCAAGCTGTGGAGGAGCGTGAACAGGAACAGTTACAGGAGGAAGCGTTGTTGGATCAATTCTCATGAAAACCAGATGTTTCCTCAACACCTGCCACAGCACAGACGGGGAGGAGGAGGAGGAGCAAGAATGGTGTGGGGAAGAGGCGTCAGACTCGGATGATGAGGAAGGTGTCTCTTTGGAGGAGGAGGAGGAGGTGGCGGTAGAGGGACAACCGCAGCAGGCGTCGCAGGGGGTTCGTGCTGCTCAACATTCCCGTGGTATTGTTTGTGGCTGGGGGGAGAAGGAGGACTTACCTGACAACACTGAGGAAGAGCAAGAGGAGATGGATAGTATGTTTGGATCCAACTTTGTGCAGATGGCATCTTTCATGCTGTCCAGCCTGTTGAGGGACCCCCGTATAAAAAAATTCAAGGGGAATGATCTTTACTGGGTGGCCACGCTACTAGACCCTCGGTATAGGCACAAAGTGTCGAAGATGTTTCTAAATCACCTGAAGGCAGAAAGGATGCAGCACTTGCAGAACAAGCTGGTAACTATGCTTTACAATGCGTTTAAGGGTGATGTCACAGCACAACGCAATAAAGGTACCACTGCCAGTAATCCTTCTTCCATGTCCACGCAGGCAAGGACAGGACGCTCCAGCGATCTCATGGTGATGTCGGACATGCAGACATTCTTTAGTCCAATACCTCGCCTTAGCCCTTCCGGATCCACCCTCCAACAATGCCTGGACCGGCAGGTAGCCGACTACCTGGCCTTAAGTGTGGATGTAGACACTGTGAGTAGCGATGAACCCTTGGACTACTGGGTGCGCAGGCTTGACCTGTGGCCAGAGCTGTCCCAATTTGCCATCCAACTTCTGTCTTGCCCTGCCTCAAGCGTCCTGTCAGAAAGGACCTTCAGTGGAGCTGGAGGCATTGTCACTGAGAAGAGAAGTCGCTTAAGTCACAAAAGTGTTCAGTACCTCACCTTTATCAAAATGAATGAGGCATGGATCCTGGAGGGCTACTGCCCGCCCAAAGACTAAGTCAGTCCCCACACACAGCATCTCTGCCTGCACGCCGTGTGACTGCCTGCCCCAAGACTAAGTCGCTCCCCACACAGCATCTCTGCCCGCAGGCCGCTTGACTGCCTTCTCCGCCACTATCAACAGGGTCCAGGACTCCAGGTGGATTCCTGAATTTTTAAGCCCGCTATACTGATTTTTCTGGTGCGTGTACATGCCTGCCTAATTTTTCTGGCTGCACTGCAGCTGCAACAACAAAACAAAAGGCATGTACATGTGCCAATTCCCCTTCGTGATCATTACTTTGCCACAGTGAAGGGGCTTGTGTATCACAATGAAGCAATGACTGATGGCTATATGAGTGTCTCGGTGGGGGGGCACACCCAAGATAATAAGGTCGTTGCTTCATTGTGGACAGACCAAATTTGATCAGCTAGACAGTCACTGTGGTTCTATCATTGAGCTACCACAGCCCGGCGACCGTATGGGCTTAAAAACCGCCACGGCCTGCACTCTGGCCAAGGTGCGCACCACTCCAGCACGGCCGTCACTACACAAACAGCTGTTTGTGGTGAGTTACACAGTGAGTTTGATGTGTCAGCGTGAAGCAGTACTCTAATTACACTCCCTGATTGATGTATACACATTCAAGATGTTTTAAACCACTTTAGGCCTGCAATTTAGCATTCAATGTGATTTCTGCCCTTAAAACGCTGCTTTGCGTCAAATCCAGATTTTTTCCCCAGGACTTTTGGCGTGTATCCCACTCATCCATGCAAAAACTCCGATGTTAGACCCCTTGAAACATCTTTTCCATCACTTTTGTGGCCAGCATAAGTGTTTCTAGTTTTCAAAGTTCGCCTCCCCAGTAAACCGAACTTTTGCGGAAGTTCGCATTCGCGGTTCGCGGACTAAAAATCGGAGGTTCGGGCCATCTTTATCTATTAGTAAAAATATATACAATCTATGTAGTACTGTACATAGATAAGGTGTAGAAATGCGTGGTAATCTGCAAGATGGTTTGCTGCTTTGTATTAGGAGTGCCTCAATCTCAATAAATGATCTGTCTTCATTATACATTTTATTTATCATGTTACTTGTCACTGTCATTACCAATTCTGTATTTTGTTTGTAAAGATTACAACTGACCAACCAATCACCACTAGGGAGCAAGGGAAGGTAGCTCCATATCCAAAATACCAAAAAATATCCCGCTGCACCAGGTGGCTGGGTAGAAAAAACATCTTTATTCTGACATTATGTGACACACAGGTAAAAGGTCAAGCGTATCGGAGCAGAGCGTGGCCCCTTAACCATAGCTCTGTGTGTCACATAATGGGCTAGATTCACAAAGCCATAATAAATGCTATCATGGCGGTGATAAGCTTAGAGCGTGGGTTAGTGCACGTACAGGTTTGCGTGCGTAATAGTAAAGGTTTGCGCACATTAACTTTCCCCGTTCACGTGCTAACCGATATGTTAGTGAGTGAACTGGAAAGTTAATGCATGCAAAACTTTAGTATTTTGCGCACAATCCTGTACGCGCGCTAACCCGCGCTAAGCTTATCATGGCCGTGATAACATTTATCCCGGTTTTGTGAATCAAGCCCCATGTTAGAATAAAGATGTTTTATCTACCCAGCCACCTGGTGCAGTGGGATATTTTTTTGGATTTTGTCTGTATTTTGTATTGATTCTGTATTTTGTCAACAATTATGTATTTTTTTATATTGGTGTATTCCATTGTCCTATTATGTACCCCATGTTCGATTATTACTTTGTACAGCACCACAGAATATGTTGGCGCTTTATAAATCAATAATAATAAAAATCTGTCTGGCCTATGAGATACAGGAGGCTCAGCTCTGTTCTGCCAGTTCCCATAAGTGTTGTACTTGTTGTTTTGGAAAGCATAAGCTAAGCAGTGCATGACTGAGGCCTCAGCACAGGACAATGGGCTTAGCAGTGTTTTCCCAGAAATAAATCATCCAGTGAATGGGACAGGCCACAGGGCGGCTTCAAAACATTTCTTCACTCTTTCATTGCAGTGGCTTTATACAGAAACAGGCAAGTCAAAGTTAGCTAGCCATTTTGTGAGAAAAACTGTCATTGCTGACATACAAGTGCAGAATGATTTGTTGGGATCTTGCCACAAAAAAAAAGAAACAAAAAGAAACAAAAACTCTCTGAAACAAAGTGTGCATTTCAGCCTGTGCTCACAAAAGTGATATACCTATTTTAGGCACAAGCTAAACCTTCTTTTAAATCACCACAAACAATAGACAAAAGGGGGCTTCCACACATTCATCCCCAAAAGGTTTAGAAAGATTATAGAGTAAATATAGAGTAAATAAGTGCCCCTTATGGATTCCTGCACTGGCAAAAAGGAAAAGACAAACATGGGCACAGTTAAACTATTTTAATAAGAGTAATTAAAAGAAAATGCCCACTGTCCCTTTCCATAATCCTAGTCTAGCGAGCAGGACCAGATTTCTGGGAAGACCACAAAGGCCATGGCCTAGGGTGATAAAAATCAGCAGGGCACAAGACTTGGAGAGATAAGAGATCGACCAGCAGATAGATCCCTCTGTGATTAAATCTGATCAAAGAGGGATCTATTGGCTGCCCGCACTGCAAACAGATTTTGAATCGATTTCACTATGAAACTGATTCACCATCTGTGGAGCTGCCGCTCCCCCCTGCATTCATTGCCTAATCTGGTGTGAGTCCCCGATCTCCGCTGTCTCTTCTCGCTCTGGGCTCCAGGGCTCCAGCTTCACTTTACTTCCTGTCGGGGGACGTTTAAACAGTAGAGAGTGCTCTACTGTTTAAACTTCCTGTCAGGACAGGAAGTGAAGCCAGCCAAAGCACAGTGCGGAGAAGGGACAGCGGGGACATCGGGGACATGCGCTAGTGGAACAGGTAATTTACTGCAGCTAGCGTCGGTCGTCGGACATTCGAACGCCGCTATCGACGCACTCCCGACCCGCCGGCAATCGAGTGAAATCTTTTGCGCGGACAGATCAACGGGAATGATCGATTTCGGATGGAAATTGATCATTCGGTCAGCGTTTGCGCAACTGAAGCGAGAAAGATGAGGAGGCTGCCATATTCATTTTCTGTTAAACAATACCAGTTGCCTGGCAGCCCTGCTGATCTATTTGACTCTAGTAATGTTTGAATAATACCAGAAATAAGCATGCAACTAATCTTGTCAGATATGATAATGTCAGAAACATTTGATCTGCATGTGCTTGTTCAGGGTCTATGTCTAAAAGTATTAGAGGCAGAGGATCAGCAGCATAGCCAGGAAACTGATATTGCTTAAAGAGAACCCGAGGTGGGTTTGAAGAATATTATCTGCATACAGAGGCTGGATCTGCCTATACAGCCCAGCCTGTGTTGCTATCCCAAACCCCCCTAAGGTCCCCCTGCACTCTGCAATCCCTCATAAATCACAGCCACGCTGCTGACAAACAGCTTGTCAGAGCTGGCTGTGTTTATCTCTATAGTGTCAGTCTGCTGCTCTCCCCGCCTCCTGCAGAACTCCAGTCCCCGCCTGCATCCCTTCCCTCCCTGCTGATTGGAGGGAAGGGATGGGGGCAGGGACCGGAGCTATGCAGGAGGCGGGGGAGCAGCCGAGACTGACACTACAGATGTAAACACAGCCTCGCAGCATGGCTGTGATTTATGAGGGATTGCAGAGTGCAGGGGGACCTTAGTGGGGTTTGGGATAGCAACAGAGGCTGGGCTGTATAGGCAGATCCAGCCTCTGTATGCAGATAACATTCTTTAAACACACCTCGGGTGTGAAATGGTCCAAAATACCTTCAACCAGAATCCAGACTCTCATTGCAACTTACAGGAAGCATTTAGAGGCTTTAATTTCTGCAAAAGGAGGATCTACTAAATATTGATTTAATTTCTTTTTTGTGGTGCCCAAATCTACGCACCTGCCTAATTTTGTTTAAACAATTATTGCATACTTTCTGTAAATCCAATAAACTCCATTTCACTTCTCAAATATCACTGTGTGTGTGTCTCCTATGAGACATATGTAATTGACATTTTTTATCGCAACAACCAACGATTTATACAGGAAAATCATGACGATTAACAAGGTTGTCCAAACTTTCGCATCCTACTGTATATATATATATATATATATATATATATATATATATATACACACACACACACACACACACACACACACACACACACACACACACACAGTGCTGCCCATAATTATTCATACCCCATTTTGACTTAAAGTTACTTTTAATCATGAAGCAATTAATTTTTTTTGAGGGGAAATGACATAGGTGTCTCCCAAAAGATAATAAGATGATGTGCAAGAGGATTTTTTTCCATGTATTTTTTACACATCCCAGGATTTTTGTATCTTTGATGGAAGTTTTAGACAGTCGATATATCTAGAGACTGTTTTTTTAACACCCATCAAATGTCTTCGATATAAGGTTTATTATTGTAGCCTGGGTGGGGGGGGGGGAGGAGATAGGAGGGAGGTGGGGGGGTAGTGGAAAGGGGGGGGGGATTTAGAGGTCAGGTGGAATAAGAGGGGAGGGGAGCAGAGGGGAGGGTTATTTGTTAACATAACATAACCATAAACATGAATATAAACATGAATATAAAATAACCAGAATGTCCATTTAATTGGATATGCTTTTACTTAGGGGGTTTCCATTAGTTGTAGAGTAGGTTATACTGTAGTAAGAGTGTGTGTTTTGCTTAAGATGCACGTTCAGTCCAGATAGACCAGTTGTTTTGAAATTTTATACCTAGATTATTGGATATGGCGAAGGTGTGTTCGTACTTGTAGTTTAGTGACACCAGAGATTTAATGTCTTCTATATTAGGAATGTCTGTGGATTTCCAATATCTTGATTAGAGATGGGCCGAACGGTTCACCGGCGAACGGTTCCACGCGAACTTCGGTGGTTCGCGTTCGCGTCCCGCTGGCGAACCTTTGCGGAAGTTCGGTTCGCCCCATAATGCACCTTGAGGGTCAACTTTGACCCTCTACATCACAGTCAGCAGGCCCAGTGTAGCCAATTAGGCTACACTAGCCCCTGGAACCCCACCCCCCCTTATATAAGGCAGGCAGCGGCGGCCATTACGGTCACTCGTGTGCTGCCTGCGTTAGTGAGAGTAGGGCGAGCTGCTGCAGACTGTCTCTCAGGGAAAGATTAGTTAGGCTTAACTTGTTCCTGGCTGGCTGCGTACCTGTTCTGTGAACCCACCACTGCATACCTGTACTGTGAACCCACCACTGCATACCTGTTCAGTGAACCTGCCACTGCATACCTGTTCTGTGAACCCACCACTGCATACCTGTTCTGTGAACCCACCACTGCATACCTGTGCTGTGAACCCATCACTGCATACCTGTTCAGTGAACCTGCCACTGCATACCTGTGCTGTGAACCCATCACTGCATACCTGTTCAGTGAACCTGCCACTGCATACCTGTGCTGTGAACCCACCACTGCATACCTGTTCTGTGAACCCACCACTGCATACCTGTGCTGTGAACCCACCACTGCATACCTGTTCTGTGAACCCACCACTGCATACCTGTTCTGTGAACCCACCACTGCATACCTGTTCAGTGAACCCACCACTGCATACCTGTTGTGTTCAGTGAACCCGCCACTGCATACCTGTTCTGTTCAGTGGACCCGCCACTGTATACCTGTTTAGTGAACCCGCCACTGCATACCTGTTGTGTTCAGTGAACCTGCCACTGCATACCTGTTCTGTGAACCCGCCACTGTATACCTGTTCTGTTCAGTGAACCCGCCACTGTATACCTGTTCAGTGAACCCGCCACTGCATAGCTGTTGTGTTCAGTGAACCCGCCACTGTATACCTGTACTGTTCAGTGAACCCGCCACTGCATACCTGTTGTGTTCAGTGAACCTGCCACTGCATACCTGTTCTGTGAACCCGCCACTGTATACCTGTTCTGTTCAGTGAACCCGCCACTGTATACCTGTTCAGTGAACCCGCCACTGCATACCTGTTGTGTTCAGTGAACCCGCCACTGTATACCTGTACTGTTCAGTGAACCCGCCACTGCATACCTGTTCAGTGAACCCGCCACTGCATACCTGTTGTGTTCAGTGAACCCACCACTGCATACCTGTTCAGTGAACCCACCACTGCATACCTGTTGTGTTCAGTGAACCTGCCACTGCATACCTGTTCTGTTCAGTGGACCCGCCACTGTATACCTGTTCAGTGAACCCACCACTGCATACCTGTTGTGTTCAGTGAACCTGCCACTGCATACCTGTTCTGTGAACCCGCCACTGTATACCTGTTCTGTTCAGTGAACCCGCCACTGTATACCTGTTCAGTGAACCCGCCACTGCATACCTGTTGTGTTCAGTGAACCTGCCACTGCATACCTGTTCTGTGAACCCGCCACTGTATACCTGTTCTGTTCAGTGAACCCGCCACTGTATACCTGTTCAGTGAACCCGCCACTGCATACCTGTTGTGTTCAGTGAACCCGCCACTGTATACCTGTACTGTTCAGTGAACCCGCCACTGCATACCTGTTCAGTGAACCCGCCACTGCATACCTGTTGTGTTCAGTGAACCCGCCACTGCATACCTGTTGTGTTCAGTGAACCCACCGCATCAGTGCGCATACCTGTGCAGTTAAGTGAACCCACCTACCTACGTGAGTGCACGCAGTGTGATATACCACTCCGTGCATACCCGATATGGACAAAACAGGTAGAGGAAGAGGTAGTGCCAGAGCCAGAGGAAGGCCACCCGACAGGTCTGCGCGAGGTCGTGTAAATGTAATTTCGTGTGGACCTGGCCCACAGTACAGTGCTCGGAAGAAGGCACGTCCCATCACCTCCCAAGATTGTCAGGATGTGGTTGAGTATTTAGCGACACAGAACACCTCATCTTGCTCAGCCACCAGCGCTACTACTAGCACCACTTCCGCTGCATTTGACACTTCGCAAGAATTATTTAGTGGTGAAATCACTGATGCACAGCCATTGTTGTTACAGCCAGATGATTTTTCACCAGCTCATATGTCTGCGTTACGCGGCAACACTATGGATGTAACGTGTAAGGAGGATGAAGGACCTACTGATGGTGCATGTTTGGATTTTTCTGAGGCAAGCGAAGCTGGGCAGGATGATTACGATGCTGACGATGATAGGGATCCTCTGTATGTTCCCAATAGAGGAGATGAAGAGGGGGACAGTTCAGAGGGGGAGTCAGAGAGTAGTAGGAGAAGAGAAGTTGCTGAAAGAAGCTGGGGCAGCTCTTCGTCAGAAACAGCTGGTGGCAGAGTCCGGCACCATGTATCGCCACCTATGTACAGCCAGCCAACTTGCCCTTCAGCATCAGCTGCTGAGGTCCCCATAGTGCCCACATCCCAGGGTGGCTCAGCGGTGTGGACATTTTTTAATGTGTGTGCCTCAGATCGGACCAAAGCCATCTGTTCGCTCTGCCAACAAAAATTGAGCCGTGGAAAGGCCAACACTCACGTAGGGACAAGTGCCTTACGAAGGCACCTGGAGAAAAGGCACAAACAGCAATGGGTTGGCCACCTGAGCAAAAGCAGCAGCAGCACACAAAAGAAAAGTCACCCTCCTTCTCCTCTTCCTCCTTCAGGTGCATCATCTGCTTCTGCCGCTTTCTCCCTTGCACCTTCACAGGCACCCTCCTCCACTCCGCCTCTGCCCTTGAGCGGTTCCTGCTCCTCTGCCCACAGCAGCAGTCAGGTGTCCGTGAAGGAAATGTTTGAGCGGAAGAAGCCAATTTCGGCCAGTCACCCCCTTGCCCGGCGTCTGACAGCTGGCGTGGCGGAACTGTTAGCTCGGCAGCTGTTACCATACCAGCTGGTGGACTCTGAGGCCTTCCGTAAATTTGTGGCCATCGGAACACCGCAGTGGAAGATGCCAGGCCGCACTTATTTTTCGAGAAAGGCCATACCCCAACTGCATCGTGAAGTTGAGAGGCAAGTGGTGTCATCTCTTGCGAAGAGCGTTGGGTCAAGGGTACACCTGACCACGGATGCCTGGTCTGCCAAGCACGGGCAGGGCCGCTACATTACGTACACAGCCCATTGGGTGAACCTGGTGGTGAATGATGGCAAGCAGGGCGCAGCGGACCAAATTGTGACACCTCCACGGCTTGCAGGCAGGCCTCCTGCCACCTCCTCTCCTCCTGCTACATGCTCTTCGCTGTCCTCCTCCTCCTTGGTTGAGTGGCAGTTCTCCTCTCCAGCTACACAGCCCCAGCTCCGCAGGGCCTATGCTGCATGCCAGGTACGACGCTGTCACGCCATCTTAGACATGTCTTGTCTCAAAGCGGAGAGTCACACTGGAGCAGCTCTCCTGGCTGCTCTTAAAAAACAGGTGGATGAGTGGCTGACCCCGCACCACCTGGAGATAGGCAACGTGGTGTGCGACAACGGCAGCAATCTGCTTGCCGCTTTGCATATGGGGAAGCTGACACACATACCCTGCATGGCACATGTCATGAATCTAGTTGTTCAAAGATTTGTGGCAAAGTACCCTGGCTTAGCGGATGTCCTGAAGCAGGCCAGGAAGTTCTGTGGGCATTTGAGGCGGTCTTACACAGCCATGGCACGATTTGCAGAAATTCAGCGGAAAAACAACATGCCGGTGAGACGCCTCATTTGCGATAGCCCGACTCGCTGAAATTCGACCCTGCTCATGTTCTCCCGCCTGCTAGAACAGAAGAAAGCCGTCACCTACTACCTCTACAACTACAGTAGAATGAAACAGTCTGGGAAGATGGGGATGTTCTGGCCCGACAACTGGACACTGATGAAAAATGCATGCAGGCTCATGCGGCCGTTTGAGGAGGTGACCAACCTGGTGAGCCGCAGTGAGGGCACCATCAGCGACTTAATTCCCTACGCTTACTTCTTGGAGCGTGCTGTGCGTAGAGTGGCGGATGAAGCTGTGAATGAGCGTGACCAGGAACCGTTACGGCAGGAACAGGCATGGGACCAATTTTTTTATCAGACCCAGCTGTTTCCTCAACACCTGCGGCAGCACAGAGGGGGGAGGAGGAGGAAGAAGAGAAGTCGTGTGCAGAAGACGAGTCAGACTCAGAGGATGATGAGCAAGGTGTTTCTTTGGGGGATGAGGAGGAGGAGGAGGAGGAGGGGACAGCGGCAGGAGAACACCCGCAGCAGGCGTCGCAGGGGGCTTGTGCTGCTCAACCTTCCCGTGGTATTGTTCGCGGCTGGGGGGAGGAGGTTGACTTACGTGACGTCACTGAGGAAGAGCAAGATGAGATGGAGGGTACTGGATCCGACTTTGTGCAGATGTCGTCTTTTATGCTGTCCTGCCTGTTGAGGGACCCCCGTATAAGAAACCTCAAGGGGAATGAGCTGTACTGGGTGGCCAGACTACTAGACCCTCGGTACAGGCACAAAGTGGCGGACCTGTTTTCAACTCACCGGAAGGTGGAAAGGATGCAGCACATGCAGAACCAGCTGTCAACTATGCTTTACAATGCCTTTAAGGGTGATGTGACAGCACAACGCCAGCAAGGTACCACTGCCACTAATCCTCCTCCCGTGTCCACGCAGTCAAAGACAGGACGCTCCAGCGATCTCATGGTGATGTCGGACATGCGGACGTTCTTTAGTCCAACGCCTCGCCGTAGCCCTTCCGGATCCACCCTCCACCAACGCCTGGAACGGCAGGTAGCCGACTAACTGGCCTTAAGTGTGGATGTAGACACTGCTGTGAACAGCGATGAGGAACCCTTGAACTACTGGGTGCGCAGGCTTGACCTGTGGCCAGAGCTGTCCCAATTTGCCATCCAACTTCTCTCCTGCCCTGCCGCAAGCGTCCTGTCAGAAAGGACCTTCAGCGCAGCTGGAGGCATTGTCACAGAGAAGAGAAGTCGCCTAAATCACAAAAGTGTTAAGTACCTCACCTTTATCAAAATGAATGAGGCATGGATCCCGGAGGGCTGCTGCCCGCCCCAAGACTAAGTCAATCCCCGCACACACAGCATCTCTGCCTGCACGCCGTGTGACTGGCTGCCTGGGCTGCCCCAAGAAGACTAAGTCGCTCCCAGTCCCTCCACACAGCATGTCTGCCTGCAGGCCGCTTGACTACCTTCTCCGCCACCACCAACAGGGTCCGGGACTCCAGGCGGATTGCTGAATTTTTTAGGCCGCTGCTAGCAGCGGCCGCTGTAATAATTTTTCTGGTGCGTGTACATGACTGCCTAATTTTTCTGGCTGCACTGCGGGCAGCTGCAACAACAAAAGAAAAGGCATGTACATGCGCCCATTCCCCTTCGTGATCATTACCTTGCCGTGGTGAAGGGGCTTGCGTATCACAATGAAGCAATGACCGGCGCCTCGATGAGTGTCTCGGGGGGCACACAAAAGATAATAAGGTCGTTGCTTCATTGTGGTCAGACTAAATTTGATCAGCTGGACAGTCACTGTTCTGTCATTCAGCTACATCAGCCAGGCGACCATATGGGCTGTAAAGCCACCAAAACCTGCACTCTCGCCATGGTGCGCACCAGTCCAGCACGGCCATCACTACACAAACAGCTGTTTGCGGTGCGTTACACGGTGAGTTTGGTGTGTCAGTGTGAAGCAGTACCTTAATTACACTACCTGATTGATGTATACACATGCAAGATGTTTTAAAGCACTTTAGGCCTGTCATTTAGCATTCAATGTGATTTCTGCCCTTAAAACGCTGCTTTGCGTCAAATCCAGATTTTTCCCCGGGACTTTTGGCATGTATCCCACTCCGCCATGCCCCCCTCCAGGTGTTAGACCCCTTGAAACATCTTTTCCATCAGTTTTGTGGCCAGCATAATTATTTTTTTTTTTCAAAGTTCGCATCCCCATTGAAGTCTATTGCGGTTCGCGAACTTTAACGCGAACCGAACTTTACGCGAAAGTTCGCGAACCCGGTTCGCGAACCTAAAATCGGAGGTTCGGCCCATCTCTAATCTTGATATCATTACTCTAGCTGCTATGAGAATGTGGACCACAACAACTCTTATGTTTGTAGGCACAATGTGTAAGTTCAGGTTGAGTATTGCCAGCTATGGAACAAAGGGGAGTATGAATCCTGTTATATTTTTAATGAGGGTGAATACCTGTTTCCAAAAGTGATGTAGGAAGGGGCAGCTCCACCATATATTGGGCAGCACGGTGGCGTAGTGGTTAGCTCTCTCGCCTTGCAGCACTGGGTCCCTGGTTCAAATCCCAGCCAGGGCACTATCTGCAAAGAGTTTGTATGTTCTCTCCGTGTCTGCATGGGTTTCTTCCGGGCACTCTGTTTTCCTTCCACATTCCAAAAACATACGGATAAGTTAATTGGCTCCCTCTAAAATTGGCCCTAGACTACAGTACTTACACTACATAATATAGACATATGGCAATGGTAGGGATTAGATTGTGAGCTCCTTTGAGGGACAGTTAGTGACAAGATATATATATATATATATAAATATATATATATATATATATATATATATATATATATATATATATATATATACATATACACTGTACAGCGCTGCGTAATATGTCGGCACTATATAAATACTAAATAATAATATAAATAATGTGAAGTAAGGAGCCTCTTTTCCTGCATCTCCTCCAGCACTCCTCAGACTCTTCCGGTTAGAGTGTGTGTGTAGGAAGCTAGGGGTGTAGTATCATCGAAGGAGTAATTTTGGGGACAGTTCCCAATGGGTAATGCATTTTGATGCTTTACTATTCCATCTTATGGCTGTAAGCCATTCTTCTTTAGAGAAGCTTTTTTTGAGATCTATTTCCCATTGTTGTAACTTTTTGTTATTTTTTTATATGGAACTGGTTGAGGATATTGTAGATAAGAGATACTCCCCTCTTTTGTTTTGTTTTACAAGTGAAAAACTTGACTATATCTATGTGAACAAGAGGCTTTCCATCATCATAGGGGGCTATGAGATATCTTAGTCTTAAGTACTTGTAAAAGTCTACATTGGGAATGTTATATGTATGGTGAATTTGCTCAAAGGTCATGAGGGAACCGTTTTGGAAGAGATTTTTAAATTTTTTTTACTCCTCTTTGGATCCATAATGAAAGATTTAAGTCTTGCGATTGTGCTTGTATCCAGTCTAAAGGTAATTCTAGCAAGCTGGCTTCTTTTTCACAGAGGGTATTTGTGTGGTACTGTTTCCACCCTTCTACTGTGGCGGTTAGGGCCGGTTCACACTTGCGGTTCTCTGCCAAACGGACCGGATGACCTGACCGGATCCGGACCGGATCCGGATCGGAACCGTACGGTTCTGATCCGGATCCGATCCGGATCCGGTCAGGTTGCATCAGGTGTTCATCAGGCTGCGATCCGGATCCGTTTGGCAAAAGATAGTAGAAATAGAATAAAAATGTTGGGGTCTGGGAGGTCAGCAGAAGGTGGACCTGTGGAATCAGGCCCTCCGCTGTTTAGCACTCACCTCCACCTCCGACATACTGCCAACATCTCCAGCACGTTTAAAGTCACTGCTGCTCCACTCCAAAATGCTTGCCCATGTGTCCCCATCCCAAATCGCCGCTACAATACGCATAGGAAGTGGGGTAGAACATCCGGATTTTTAGCCAGTGTGTTGTGCGCTCTCCGGTTCTCATTGGTTTGTATTGGCCGGATGGTGCAGTCCGGCTCCACTCCGGATACGGCTGCCGGAGGAGCCGGACCAAAAAATAGCGCATGTTGGGTCTTATGCCGGAGTCCGGATCCGGTCCGGATCCGGTCCGGACGAAACGGACGCATGTGAATGGACGCATAGGCTTTCATTGCTATGCCATGCGTCCGTTCCGTCCGTTCTGCATGCGGTCCGGCTCCGGCACGGCGATTCCGGACGGCGACCGCTAATGTGAACCGGGCCTTATAGCTAGATTGGATCCCTGAGTTTCGGGCTGTTGAAAGATACACTGGGGAAGAAGGTTTTTGGTGGGAATACCTGTAATGCAGTTTTCAATTTGTACCTGCCCCCCCCCCCCCGATGAATTTATTCAAAATGCTTTGTAGTTTATTTAAGTATGATGAGGGTAAAGGAATTAGTACCATCAGGGCTGGATTTACCATAAGGCACTGTAGGCACGTGCCTACAGGCGCCTGATCATGGAAAGGGGGCCCACTCCCCTCCCTGAGTGCCTCACTCCCTCCTTCCTTATGCAGAGTCCTGATGAAGGTGTAAATGAGAGGTTACTCACCCTGCTCTCGGCATTCCACTGACTAGATATCCCCCAGTCAGGGACACCTCTAGGTACTTAATACTGTGGTTCCTCTAGCTACCTAATACTTGGTGGCACCTCTAGTTACTTAATATTGAGGTTCCTTTAGCTATTTTATACTTGAGGGCAACTCTAGCTACTTACTTGTTGTTACAATCTGCATCTGCTGGTAGATTCCTGTATGTACTACCTCTGCTTCACCAGCAGATGTAACCAGCCTCTATGAAGTTACAGCCTGAACTTTCCTCTGCCCACCAGCAGAGGGTGGACTCTCTGGAGATCTCTTCACAGACAGGAAGGAGGCCTGGACTGTCACATGGCCTTTCAGCATGGTATTTAGGCCACACCTGAACACTCAGAACTTGCTAGCTCTTTGTTCCTGATCCTAGCCATCCTGTCCGGAGTTCCCTGTTCCTGATTACCTTGTTCCTTGATTCCCTGCTGTATTGACCTCCCGTGTTTTGACCTTGTGCTTGTATACCGACTACTCTTTGCCTAGCGATTACTGTACTGTTTGATCTCCTGTGTATGACCTCTGCTTGCCGACTATCCGTGTGTCTCCTCCTCGATTGTAATCTGTATTTTGTATATATATATATTCCTAGGTTTATGTTGTATTACTATTCTGGATCCAGGGTCTGTGTGCACACAATTCTATACACTGGATCTACTCTGCATAGCTCGCTTATGCAGAGAGGTCCTTGTATAAACCCTGATTTTCATACCTTGTATGCTTATTGTATATATCTGCCAGTATTCTTTGATGCAGTGTGTTGTATGTGTGTAGAATACATTGCCTGCAAGTTGATACTGATTGTTTCTGTGCATGAGGTGAATGCACAGTATTTCTTTATTTTCATTTAATAATAAATCCTTATTATTCATTTACTCCTGGTTTGGCAGTCCTTTCCTAAACAGTGACATCTCTGCCTGGTTGCGGGTTTGTGCGTTGGTTTCTGTTTTCTCCAGGTGCAGCGCACAAACTCCATGCAAATTATAACAGAAGAGCTAGCCAAACAATTTGTCACTAGGAAAAGGTCTGAGATCCTGTTTCTCCAGCCATGATTGACATGGATTTAAAGCACCTGTCTGAATATGCTATTCTAGCAAGAGACAAAAGGAAACTTTGCTATTATACGTTTGCAGACGATTCATTTGAGGATCTGCAGCAGCTGATTTCATGGGTTCAGTCTGTGAGTAATGAAAGAACCTTTCCTTATGATTTAAAAGACTTTTTGTCGGTTTTGCATGAATGTTGTTCTGAAGCCCAACAAAATTCAGTTGCTTATTCCACAATGCATGTTCTGGGTAATTTATCAGGCCCCATTAATTGTCCTGCTGCCCCTTTGAATCAAGCCAAATCCTGGCCAGTAATTAACCAGATTCAATCAATTAAGCCCACTCATAATCCTGCTACTTCCATTAATACTGGAATCTCTTTTGTTTCAGCTATGGAAGTTGATTGGACTATTCAGCACAATAACTTCTACTCCTTGCTAGCAGAGGAAGACCAATATGAGTGTTATAAGGAATTGTCAGCATATTCCCGTGAAGAGTTAATGCAAATTGTTATGCACGTTAAATCTTTTATGCAGCAGGGCAACTCTGCAGAATCTGAGATGCAAGCATTGTTGCAGATTCTGCAAACCCTAATTGCAGTAAGAGACCCTTCTACCTCCTGGACTCAAGTTAGATCCCTGCCTGTCTATTGCAATAACAACTCCTCTTCAGTAATAAACCAAACCAAGCCAATTAAAACTAATCATATTCCTGTCACTTCCAAACAGACAGTTCAGTCCTGCAATTATGCTCAGGGTAATCTGCAAGCTCCCATTAAGAGTGATTGGGATCCCCCATTCAGTAGATGGGAAATTAATGCACTAAATGATGAATTAAAGTATGATTGGGAATCATTTAATGAATTCTATTCCACAAAAGAAAAGACATTTTTGGATGCATGTATAAAATCTGCAACTTCTCTTATGAACCTGAATGTTTGCAAGTCTGACCGTGTACTTCCTTTGATTGATGAATGGAAAAAGATTTTGCATAAAAAAGATCCTTCTGAGTTTTCTGGTAGTCAGTTTGTGCAGCATTCAGCAGCCAATGTTAACCCTGTCAGTTCCAGCAATAAGTTTGTCAGCTTTGATCCAGTATTCCATCCTGAACAGATTGATCAGATGTATGGTTACCTTAAGAGTGACTGGGATCGATTTCTTGAGTTCTATCTAGAAAAAGGGGATTCATATATATTTGCATGCATGCGTGCTGTCCAGTCTATGGTTGATCACAAGACTTGTAAATATGAATCAGGTTCTGGTCTAGTAATCGCTTGGCAAAGAATTTTGTCTCATTCTTATGATTATCAGAGCACACCACCTGTTAATTCTGCCCCAGGCATCAAGGGAGAGACATGCTCTCTGTCCTCAGTAACCTGTTCCACGGACTTGGAATTACCTGTATCCAAAAATCATAAAAGAACTGCTCCTTTACAAACTGCGGTTAGATCCACTCCATGGTCATTCCAGCTACCTACATCATACCTGCCCTGTTCTTCTGCACATCAGGACTTTGTTAAACTCACCCCTGCTTCCAGACTGAGTCAAAAATCTAAGTTCAAACGGAAATATTTTCCTACAGCCTCCATCCTTCCAGTTACCACCGCAAAGACTCCAACAGTTATGTTGCCAGTTTCCGCAGATCCACAAACTGTATCTTTACCGAAACATAATCCATCTTCACTCCAGCCTGCTGTCCCTGTTATGCCAGTTACCTCAGCTCTGCCTGTACCACTTACCTCAGTCGTGCCAGTTACTCCTGTCGTGCCAGCGCCAGTCTCCTCAGCCGTGCCAGTCTCCTCAGCCGTGCCAGTCTCCTCAGCCCTGCCTGTGCCAGTCTCCTCAGCCCTGCCTGTGCCAGTCTCCTCAGCCCTGCCTGTGCCAGTCTCCTCAGCCCTGCCTGTGCCAGTCTCCTCAGCCCTGCCTGTGCCAGTCTCCTCAGCCCTGCCTGTGCCAGTCTCCTCAGCCCTGCCTGTGCCAGTCTCCTCAGCCCTGCCTGTGCCAGTCTCCTCAGCCCTGCCTGTGCCAGTCTCCTCAGCCCTGCCTGTGCCAGTCTTCTCAGCCCTGCCTGTGCCAGTCTCCTCAGCCCTGCCTGTGCCAGTCAGCTCAGCAGTACCAGTGTCTGTAAGCTCAGCAGTACCAGTGTCCGTCGGCCCAATGTTTTCCCTTTCAGAAGATTTGGCAGTATCCTTGTCGGTCGGCTTGGCAGTGTCCCTGTTGGTCAGTTTGGCAGTGACCCAGTCAGACAGCTTGGCAGAACCTCTGTCAGTTGGTCCGGCAGTGGGTCCTCCAGACGTCTCAGCAAGTCTCCTGCCAGCTGCTCCGGCAAAGTCTCAGTCTGCCGTTCCAGCAGAATCGTACTCCACAGCTCAGCCAAAGGCCCAGCCGGGTGCTCGATCAGTTGGTCTGCCAGTTGCTCGATCTGAGGTTCAGCTAATAGCTCTGCCAAGGGTCTTGTCAGCTATGCAGCCAGTGGTCCAGCCAGTCGCTCAGCCAAAGGTCCAGCTTTCTCGAGTCTCTGCTGATGCCCTTTGCCCTTCAACTTCTGCTAGAGCACAGACTTATGCTGAGGCTCAACCCGCACAGATGTCTGACACTCAGGCACCACAGACCCCTGTTAATGCCCTGTTTCCACAGACTCCTGCTGAGATCCAGCTTCCTCAATGCTCGGCTGAAAGAGGGCTCCCACAGTCTTCTGCTGAGGCTAAGCGCACATTCATTTCTGCTGATGGCTTGTCCTCAAAGACATTTTCTGGTACTCAATTCCCACAGATTCTTCCAGATACCCTGCATTTACAAACTGTTGTCCAGTCTGCTGCTTTGCCTGCTCTATTGGAAAATGACTTTCAGTTTATCCATCCTGATGGCCTCCAGTCCGCTGTTCCCGATGGCCTCCAGTCCGCTGCTCCTGATGACCTACAGTCTGCTGTTTCTGCTCCTGATGACCTACAGTCTGCTGTTTCTGCTCCTGATGACCTACAGTCTGCTGTTTCTGCTCCTGATAACCCACAGTCTGCTGTTCCTGCTCCTGTTGCCTCCAAGTCTGCAGTTCCTGCTCCTGTTGCCTCCAAGTCTGCAGTTCCTGCTCCTGTTGCCTCCAAGTCTGCAGTTCCTGCTCCTGTTGCCTCCAAGTCTGCAGTTCCTGCTCCTGTTGCCTCCAAGTCTGCAGTTCCTGCTCCTGTTGCCTCCAAGTCTGCAGTTCCTGCTCCTGTTGCCTCCAAGTCTGCAGTTCCTGCTCCTGTTGCCTCCAAGTCCGCAGTTCCTGCTCCTGTTGCCTCCAAGTCTGCAGTTCCTGCTCCTGTTGCCTCCAAGTCTGCAGTTCCTGCTCCTGTTGCCTCCAAGTCTGCAGTTCCTGCTCCTGTTGCCTCCAAGTCTGCAGTTCCTGCTCCTGTTGCTTCCAAGTCTGCAGTTCCTGCTCCTGTTGCTTCCAAGTCTGCAGTTCCTGCTCCTGTTGCTTCCAAGTCTGCAGTTCCTGCTCCTGTTGCTTCCAAGTCTGCAGTTCCTGCTCCTGTTGCTTCCAAGTCTGCAGTTCCTGCTCCTGTTGCTTCCAAGTCTGCAGTTCCTGCTCCTGTTGCCTCCAAGTCTGCAGTTCCCGCTCCTGTTGCCTCCAAGTCCGCAGTTCCTGCTCCTGTTGCTTCCAAGTCCGCAGTTCCTGCTCCTGTTGCTTCCAAGTCTGCAGTTCCTGCTCCTGTTGCTTCCAAGTCTGCAGTTCCTGCTCCTGTTGCTTCCAAGTCTGCAGTTCCTGCTCCTGTTGCTTCCAAGTCTGCAGTTCCCGCTCCTGTTGCCTCCAAGTCTGCAGTTCCCGCTCCTGTTGCCTCCAAGTCCGCAGTTGCTGCTCCTGTTGCCTCCAAGTCCGCAGTTGCTGCCGATGCCCTCCCGTCTGCTGCTTCTGCCGATGCCCTCCCATCTGCTGCTCCTGCTGGTACCTCTCCTGATGAGTTCCTGTCTGGTGCCTCTCCTGGTGGTATCCTGCTCCTCCTGTTTATGGCCATTATGCATCCCTTCCTGATGGCATCCAGTTTTCTGTTTTATTTGATGACCTCAGATGCCCTGCTCCTGTGGATGTCCAATCTATGGCTCTTCTTGGTGTCCTTCATTTTTTTGTTTCACCCAAAGGTCTTCAGAGGGACTTGCAACATGTCCTATTGCCTCTGGGTCCTTTTGTCCAGTCAGCCTGGTAATACCCGGGTTGTGGCCTCATGTGCTGACCGATTTATGGCCTGCCTCTTTGCCAGTATTTTCTGGGACCCAGGTGGGCATAAGTCCAAATGGAGCATCCGGAGGCTGCTCCTTGAGGGGGGGGTAATGTTACAATCTGCATCTGCTGGTAGATTCCTGTATGTACTACCTCTGCTTCACCAGCAGATGTCACCAGCCTCTATGAAGTTACAGCCTGAACTTTCCTCTGCCCACCAGCAGAGGGTGGACTCTCTGGAGATCTCTTCACAGACAGGAAGGAGGCCTGGACTGTCACATGGCCTTTCAGCATGGTATTTAGGCCACACCTGAACACTCAGAACTTGCTAGCTCTTTGTTCCTGATCCTAGCCATCCTGTCCGGAGTTCCCTGTTCCTGATTACCTTGTTCCTTGATTCCCTGCTGTATTGATCTCCCGTGTTTTGACCTTGTGCTTGTATACCGACTACTCTTTGCCTAGCGATTACTGTACTGTTTGATCTCCTGTGTATGACCTCTGCTTGCCGACTATCCGTGTGTCTCCTCCTCGATTGTAATCTGTATTTTGTATATATATATTCCTAGGTTTATGTTGTATTACTATTCTGGATCCAGGGTCTGTGTGCACACAATTCTATACACTGGATCTACTCTGCATAGCTCGCTTATGCAGAGAGGTCCTTGTATAAACCCTGATTTTCATACCTTGTATGCTTATTGTATATATCTGCCAGTATTCTTTGATGCAGTGTGTTGTATGTGTGTAGAATACATTGCCTGCAAGTTGATACTGATTGTTTCTGTGCATGAGGTGAATGCACAGTATTTCTTTATTTTCATTTAATAATAAATCCTTATTATTCATTTACTCCTGGTTTGGCAGTCCTTTCCTAAACAGTGACATCTCTGCCTGGTTGCGGGTTTGTGCGTTGGTTTCTGTTTTCTCCAGGTGCAGCGCACAAACTCCATGCAAATTATAACACTTGTTGAGGGTACGCCTGGCTACTTGATATTAAGGGCCACTGTAGCTACCTATGACGGGCAAGGGAAGTAAGGGAGAAGTGACAGCTGGGACAGCCAGCACACTTGCAGTGTGGTTCAGTGGGGGGTTGTAGATTCCTTGATGGCAAAGTCTAAAGTGCCAGGAAATCTGTGCCTAAGGGCTCCTCAGGGGTAAATCCGGGCCTGAGTACCATCCTGAATGCATATAGAATAATGGGGATCACCATCATCCGTATAGCAGCAATTCTGCCCGCCCATGACAAGGAAAGCCTGTTGTATTCAGTACATATATCACAAACCTTTTGTAGCAGTGGTAAATAATTTAGTTTGAAAAAGCCTTTGGCAGATGGGCTTAGCTGGGTGCCTAGGTACGTGATAGACTGTTTTGCCCACTGGTATGAATACCTTTTCCTTAGACTTTCTAGCTGTTCTGTAGGGATGTGTATACATAGAATTTGCGACTTGTTTTCATTTACCTTGTAGAATGAGTTACTACCGAATTGCTGTAGTATAGACTGAACCGCTGGTAAGGTTTTTTCAAGATTTGAGAGTGCGATTATTATGTCGTCTGCATAAAGACCAATAACATGATCTCTGCTTCCGATCTGTATCCCCGAGATGTCTTGGTGAGTGCGAATGGACTGCGCCAGGGGCTCCATCACTAGATCAAAGATTAAAGTGGCTAGTGGGCACCCCTGATGTAGAAGGTGTTTGATAGCAGTCCTTCTGTATAAACTTTCGCTGATGGTTTAGAATATAGTGCAAGGACAGCATCGTATATAAGGCCCTTGAATCCGAACTTGCTAAGGATTGCTTTGAGATATCCCCAATGGACCCTATCAAAGGCGTCCAGTGATAGAAGCAGAGAAGGCCTCTTGGTTTTGTCCGCCACTTGGATGATATTAAATAGACACCTAGTTCCATCATATGCTTTTCTGCACTTTATAAATCCCACTTGATCTTGTTTGATTAAGTGGGGCATGATATCTGCTAATCTGTTTGTGATAATGTTTGCATACAGTTTAATGTCTACGTTGAGGAGTGAAATTGGACGAAAGTTAGCCGGGTTATCTGGAGGTTTGCCTGGTTTGGGAAGGGTTAAGTTTTAAGGCCTGCAGCATTTCTTCAGGGAAAGCACCTTTCTCAGTAGCTAGCTGGAAGACATTGGTGAGGTGGGGAGAGATAAGTGGTGCAAATGTTTTATAATATTCCCCAGTTTTATAATATTCCCCAGATAAGCCGTCAGGTCCTGGAGACTTTTGCAATTTCAATCTGTTGATTTCTTTAGTAACTTCTGTTGGAGAGATTGGTGCGTTAAGGTAAGACAAGTGATCTGTGGAAATCAGGGTTAGATTATTTTTTTGTAAAAAGGCGTTTATTGTCTCTTGTGCGGGTTGGGGGGTGATTAAATCTGTCTCCAGATTTCATAAAGAGGTGTAGTACTCTGCGAATCTGTTGGCAATATCTTTAGGGTTAAAAAGTTTACAACCTTGGGCGTTTAATAGGAATCGGATTTTAGATTTAATTTTTCTGCCTTTGATTTGCCTGGATAACATTGCTCCTGCTTTATTGCCCTGAGCATAAAACTTGGCTTTAGTGTTTGACCATTTACTTTCAAAGTTTGCTCGTAGTTCTTTTGAAAGGTCTTGTCTGTTTTTTTTTAGTTTTAGAAGAACATGAATGAGTTAGATTTGTGCGATTGTTCTAGTTCTTGGATGGTTTTTAGCAGTTGGGTGAACTTTTGTTTGTTTTCTTTTTTAAGTTTGGAGGCCATTCCTATGCAAATTCCTCTAATGTATGCCTTATGCGCATTCCAAATTGAAAATTGGGATACATCTGCAGAATTATTATAGAGGAAGTATTCAGCAATAGACTTTGAGATTTGGGATTTTGTCTCTTTTATGTTTATGAGGTGGGTTGGGATTCTCCAAGGTGGGTAGTGTTTGGTTCTGATATTTTCTTTTATAGTTATGCTGATTGGCGCATGGTCAGACCATGTAATGTTTCCGATAGTGGCCTCAACTACTTCTTGTAGCAGCATATTATCGGTTAAAATTAAATCAATTCAAGAGTAGGTTGAGTGTGTGTGGGAGAAAAATGAGTAGTCTAGTTCGGTGTCGTAAAGGCACCGCCATGTATCTGCTAGTCCCTCGGCCCAGAGGATTTTCTGTATGGTTTTGTTTTTTGCTTTTTTGGGGTTAGAGGTATCTGTTATGGGATCTATGATTGCGTTGAAGGCCCCGGTAATTATTAAATTGCTTTGTTGGAGTGATTTTGCTAACTGAATGGTTTTTTAATGAATGCTATCTGGTTATCGTTCGGTGCGTACAGGTTTACAATGGTGAAGATTTTGTGGTTCAATTCAGCTACCAAGATTAGATATCTACCCTGCGGGTCGGTATGTAGCTGGATTTGCTTGTATGCTATTTTATTTGAGATAGCTACGAGAACTCCTCTTTTTTTCTCATTACTAGAGGCTAAGATTGTGGTGGGATACAGTGGGTGTGAACATTTGGGAGTTTTGTTTATATGGAAATGTGTCTCTTGTGCACATAATATGTCGGCTCTGGATTCAATCGCTTCTTTCCAGAGTCTTGCCCTTTTGTACGAGGAATTTACCGTAACCTTTTAGTGTTTATAGACACAATTTTCATATTTTGCAACCGGGGAAGAATTTATAGTTCAACTGAGCGTTATTATCTTATTACTGGAATCATGCATAATAATATCATTAAGCTTGTAAGATACCGTGAGATGGACATTCAAAACATTTAAAACATAACAATAACAGATAAAGAACACAATTATCCTCCCGAAGGAGAACTTATCCACTCTAGGGCTAGGAATCATTATCTGCCTTTGTCTAGGCAGCTAGCCTGTGGATATGGAGGCGGGAAATGGTGCAGTTAGTGAGCTGCAGGATGTTGTACTAGTCACTAACTGAACACGGACATTAGTGCCCGGCTTAAGTACAATGGTTTGTTTCCCAGGCTTACTAGTGGTAAATATAGGAGTAAGTCTTCTTCGGTATGAGAAGGTGGTCTTGGAGAGACGTCCCCAGGACTTTTAGAGGAGGCTGGGTTGCGGTTAGAGCCTGCTGTCTCCCATTCATCTTCGCACCGAGCTGGAGAGGTGTTTTTTATGGCTCTAGGGGAACACCCAGTACTTGATGTGATTCCTGTTTTATTCAGGAAGGTCAGTACCTTCTCCGGTTTGTGAGCAATTGTGAGTTGCCTTTGGTAGGAGATAAGTAATTTAGTGTCGGGAACCCCCACTGGAATGCCATTTCGGAGTTGCGAAGCTTTTTAGTTACCTCCGTGAAGCTTTTGCAGAGAGACGCAGTTATTGCAGAAATATCAGCAAAAAACTTTGTCTTTATATTCCTCGGGGAGGTCAGGGGACTTTCTCATCTAAGCCATCAGCTTGTCTTTGATGTGATTGAAGTGGATTCTGGCTAGTGTGTCTCGTGGAGCAGAATCAGGTGCTGCTTTAGGTTTAGGGATTCTGTGAATCCTGTCTATGATGACGTCCTCTTCTTTATGTGGTGGAAGCAGAAGTTTAAAGAGATTTAGGACAAAGCTTTCTAACTCTGCTGATTTAATTGATTCTGGGATGCCCCTGAATTTAATGTTATTTCTTCTGGAGCGATCCTCCTGGTCAATTAGCTTTTCTCTCACCCACTGCACTTGGTCTTCTAGCTCATTGTGGGCGTCTACAAGCTCGTTGTGAGCAGTGGAGAATTCCCCCATTTTACGTTCAATACTCATCAATAGATCTCTGCAGCTCTGTAGAGGATTTGTTAATTTCTTTGTGCAGCATGTCTTGCAAAGGACAGAAGCATATTATTTAGTATGGTGTCTGTGACTGTGTTGTCAGTGGTAGGGAACAGTGTGAGGGAATCATCAGTGTCGCTATCTGCAGCCTCGTGGTGTTGAGTTGGCGGTTTTTTGTTGGGCTGTGTTTTGGGAGGGGGATCGCCGGCTCTCTTACCCTGGTTACCGTGGTGTACAGACTCCTTTTCTTTAGCTGCTGCTGCTGTAAGTGATCTTGTATTCCTTTGCCTTTGTGCTTTGGCATTCCGATTTGTGTCCTCACGAGAGTGCTCTTCGGTGGCATCTTGCCCAACTGCTGTGGATTGCTTCTTCCCCATGCCAAAGAACTCTGTGAGTTTCCGCGGCGATTTGATCTTTGATCTTATTTCTTGCCGCCGACATCTTCACTGTGTTCTGGGGTGTCAGTTTTGCTCCGCTTTTGTGCCAGTAAGACGGTGGGTGAAGATAGAGCATTAGAAGATGGAAATGGAGATATTCAGTTTTTACAGATAAATCAGATGAACTAGAAGAGGACAATATTTTTTGACATAGAAAATACCAGAAGATGAGTGAAATAAGGTTTTGATAGATATTTGAAAGTACAATAGAGACTGTTACATCATATCAAGATTTCAAGATCAAGTCTAAGATGTCAAGATCATCCAGTTATAGAAGAAGCCAGCCAATGTAACGTTTTTGAAAATGACTGATAAATACGCATCAATATTCTATTTTTGATTCCATATACAAAGAAGATGTGGAAGATATAGATTTTTCTACCTATGCAGCGATATACTGCCATGCTACAAATACAGAAGCAGGTACAATACAGTAAAATACTTTAAAAGAAAATAAAGTCTTATGAGAAGGTACAGGAAGAAAGCCATTCTGCAGGAGAAACAAGGCGATAACTGTTCACAATAATGACATACAGCAATCAAGTTGGTTCTATAGAAGACTGCACTAAACTACATTATATGTACAAGATGCTTAAAGGCCTAATGTGAAGAATGAAGCCTGGATTGATGAAGTCTTTTAAATACATGAAGGAGAAATGAAGTTATGTACACCAAAAGACTAGAAGAGAATATCCATGCCTTAGGTAATCGACTGATAAAGTTCAAGAAGAACAGTTTCAAGATGATACTCTATTCAAGAAGTGTGACACTGACTACAACAGTTTACTAAAGTGATGAACAGATAATAAGAGAAAATGTTTTTATAAATGGACAAGGACTTACTTATGGATGTCAAGCAATGATAAAAGCCATGACACACATTAAACCACAAATTAAGACATGTATAAAATGCTATTGATGGATTCTTATGCACAGCTTAAACGTGAAAGTTTTTTATTTCAGAAGAAGAAAATGAACACTTTTCAAAGAGAAGACATATCTCAACTTTTACAGAAAATGGATAATGCTACTTTGATTTTTAAAAGACAAACTAAGATGAACCTAAGAAAAGGCATAAGCAAGAAGAGTGAACCTACTGTTATAAATTTGAACACTAAAGCAAACTAGTAAGAATGCACCCAGCACCATATAGCATTAACTTATATTTTTTTCTTTTTGAACCACAAGTGGGAAGGTAGTTAGTTTTGTTTTTTTATGCTGAAAATTCACCAGAATGTTGCATATTACTTTTATGTGTTTTCCCCTTCTCTCCTCTTCCTTTTTATTTTTTTTCTGGAGGTGCTGAGAACAATATCAATTATCCGCAAAAATACCCATACAATGGGGTTTGCTGTACATGATACATTTGATGACTACAAAAGTTGAACTTCACAACTTACAAGGAAGACTTCAAATTAAATTGAACTTGATGCATCAACAGTATGCCCAGCACCTACACAAGATGGACTGCTGGATTTGCTCATACAGCCTTTATCCTTGAAGATGATGCCCTATCTAGCCATTCCAGTACTATTTGAAGAGTTGGAAACCAGAGTGCCCGGAGGAAACCAACGTGGACACTGAAAGAACATACAAACTCCTTCCAGATATTGACCTGGATGGGATTTGAACTGAAGACCCATCGCTGCAAGGCGAGAGCACTAACCCCAACGCCACTGTGCTGCTCACACGGAGTTACGAAAAATATTCTTCAGACGCATGAACTGCAAATGACAACATAGATTTATGCCCTTTGATGGACAATTGAAAGAGAAGTTCCAATTCTCCAGAATAAAAGGACATTCTAACATTTGTTTGAATTCCAAGAGAGATGATAATATCCTAAATGATGAAAAGATATGTTCAGCATACCATAAGTATGCACATAGCTCTGCACTGTGAATGAAACTGTACTAACTTGCAACCTGACTGATAATGAAAACAATACAAAATTTTGTTTAATAATACAGCTTGGAGATGACTGTTGTTACATTACTTGAGGATCAAGAATAGCTTAAATATCAATTAAATACCTAATCCGTATATATACAAGAGAAGTACTGAAGAAACTAAGAGAGAGAAACTCCTTCAAGTGCCATGGTATGCAAAGACTGTCGTACACAATAGACTTATAAATGCAAGAAGACTAGCCATGGTCAACTCAGAAAATATAGAGTTAAATACGGGACTATTTGATAATATTACAGATGAAATGTTTTAAACAGCCTGACCTGTCAATGTGTTAAAGTGGCAGACTTGATTCCCTCCCACCCCTCCGATTGCCGCCGGTGATGATACCCAACAGGAAGTCCCGCTCTGAACGGGATTTCCTGTTAGGGCTTCCCTGGTTGCAGTGGCGACAATCGGAATGACATCATCGACGTCATGACGTCAGGGGGAGTCCCGATCCACCCCACAGCACAGCATGGTGGTGATTGGCCAGGCTGTGCTGAGGGCCTGGGGGGGGGCCTCTTTCACGGTGCGTAGCGTCGGATGGGCGGTGAGCGCCAGCTATTGAACTAAACATGCAGCTGCGTGTTTTAAAAAAAATTGTAAAAAAAGGGAAACAGTAAATTCGGGCGCCTGAGGCTAGTGGACAAATCGGGCGCCGCCATTCACTCCTATAATAAATATCGTTTAATGGGCGCCCGATAGGAAAAAAGGGCGCCGGAGAAAACTAACGTTTTAAAAGCGGCGCCGGGAGACTTAATGTTTTATTACTGTTTCTCATGATTACACATTATTTAATGATTTATACATTTTTAAATATTATTTTTAAACGAAAAACAGTACAATATTTTTTTCCAAACATTATTTTTAAACGAAAAACAGTACTTTTTTTTTTTTACATTATTTTTAAACGAAAAAACCAACAGGGGGGTCTTAGGTTTAGGCACCAACAGGGGGGTCTTAGGTTTAGGCACCAACAGGGGGGTCTTAGGTTTAGGCACCAACAGGGGGGTCTTAGGTTTAGGCACCAACAGGGGGGTCTTAGGTTTAGGCACCAACAGGGGGGTCTTAGGTTTAGGCACCAACAGGGGGGTCTTAGGTTTAGGCACTAACAGGGGGGTCTAGGGGTTAGGGGTAGGTACAGGGAGGGTTACTTAGGCACCAACAGGGGGGGTCTTAGGTTTAGGCATCAACAGGGGGGGTCTAGGGGTTAGGGGTAGGTACAGGGAGGGTTACTTAGTAATTTTTTTTAAACGTTATTATACGTTTCGCTATTTAAACGAAAGATTAACGTTTTTACAATTGCCTATTTAATGCACATTATTTAATGATTTATAACTTTAAAAAACAATAATTTTAAACGAAATACAGTACAATACAATTTTAAACGTTAGCCATGCTTATCGTTAAAAACCCGGCGCCCTTTTTTCCCAGCGCCCCTTTTTAACGTACGCGGGTCTTCCCTCCAGGGGCTGAGCAATCCACCGCGGCGGTAATGGACGAGCTGAGCTCGTCCATACCGCTAAGGTGGTTAACAAGAAAACAACCATATATCCAATTTAATCTACAAGATAATCAATCACATTTGACTTTTTGAGAAAATAAACATGCCAAGATTTACATACAAGAATGCTGACAGTCTACAACATAAGTTTCAAAAGACTTAATTTGACGGTGAGGAACTGTACTAACTTGCAACCTGACTGATAATGAAAACAATACAAAGTTTTGTTTAATAATACAGCTTGGAGATGACTGTTTTTACACATCCCTTTCAAGTTTCAAGAAAGCATCCTGGGACAAAAGAAATTGCCCTATGACTGGTTCTAGCATACAAGGTATTGCCTGATGGTGGAAAAGGAAGATGCACCATAACTTGAGGATCAAGAACAGCTTAAATATCAATTAACCACTTCAGCCTACAGCTTCGAAAATCTTATGCATCCAAGCAATGTTCACCTCCCATTCATTCGCTAATAACTTTATCGCTACTTATCAAAATTAATTGATCTATATCTCGTTTTTTCCGCCACTAATTAGGCTTTCTTTAGGTAGTACATTTTGCTAAGAGCCACTTTACTGTAAATACATTTTAACAGGAAGATTAAGATAGAAATGGAAAAAAAACATTATTTCTCAGTTTTTAGCCATTATAGTTTAAAATTAATACATGCTACAGTAATTAAAACCCATGTATTTTATGTGCCCATTTGTCCCGCTTATTACACCATTTAAATTACGTCCCTATCACAATTTATGGCGCCGATATTTTATTTAGAAATAAAGGTGCATTTTTTCAATTTGCGTCGATCACTATTTACAAGCTTATAATTTAAAAAAATGTAATAAGATACTCTCTTGACATGTATATTTAAAAAGTTCAGACCCTTAGGTAACTATTTATGTAGTTTTTTTTTTTTTAATTGTAATTTTTTTTATTATTTTTTTTAATACAAAAATGTATTTGGGTAATTTTAGTTTGGGAGGTAAATAGCCAATTTTAGATGTAAAATAATGTATTTTTTATTCAGTACAGGTATGTGGGTGCAGTTTACTATTTGGCCACAAGATGGCCACATTCAAAAAGTTCCTAGATGCGAACGATGTCGCATCTAGGAACTAAAATGAAGAGAAGTTGTTTCCTGGGGGCAGAAATACCACGCTCTCTGATGAGAAAGCGTCGGTATTTCTGCCGGAGACTTGGATCGGTGAATGGGAATTATATTCCCATTCACTGATCGGGGGGGCAGCGGGAGGCAGCGGGGGCGCGCGCGGGCGCGCGCCCGATCGCGCGCACCACACGGCTGCAGCACCACTGCCTATCTGGACGGATATATGCGTCCAGATATGGCGAAGTGGTTAAATACCTAATCCGTATATATACAAGAGAAGAACTGAAGAAACTAAGAGAGAGAAACTCCTTCAAGTGCCATGGTATGCAAAGACTGTCGTACACACTAGACTTATAAATGCAAGAAGACTAGACATGGGGCTTGATTTACAAAAGAGTGCTAACTGTTAGCACGGCCGTTTTCGTGCGAATTTTCTCATTGCGCGCGATCGCGAATTTTCCCGCGAAACGATAACGTTTTCGCGCGCAAACGCAAATTTTACCGCAAAATCGATACCGTTTTCACGCGAAAATTCGCGTTTGCGTGAGAAAACGTTAGCGTTTCGCGCGAAAATTCGCGATCACGCGCAATGCGAAAATTCGCGCGAAAACGGCCGTGCTTACAGTTAGCACTCTTTTGTGACTCAAGCCCATAGTCAACTCAGAAAATATAGAGTTAAATACGGGACTATTTGATAATATTACAGATGAAATGTTTTAAACAGTCTGACCTGTCAATGTGTTAAAGTGGCAGACTTAACTAGCTAGTAAAACACTGGACTGGTACTAGATTGCTGTAAAGCGGCACAAGGGGGGATCCTATCGCGCTATCATGATGAGAACTGCATACAAGAATTACAGACACTTGACTGAAAGCTATATGAACCATATGATACCTGTTAAAGAAGTTTCCAGAAAAGAAAATTCTGAATGACTACTGATTCCAATACTAATGAATGATTGGTGCGGAGAACTACTTCAATCATAGGGAAAATCTACACATGACATATCCAGGATCAAGCGTGTAACTACATTAAATATTGCCATGAGAAGAGACTGTGCTTAACCACCCTGGCGGTTTATTTTTATGCGGCACTCTGCCACGGGTGTTTTTTTTTTTTTTTTTATCATGTAGCTAGCCTAGAGCTATCTACATGATTCCCTCCCACCCCTCCGATCGCCGCCGGTGATGATACCCAACAGGAAATCCCGCTCTGAACGGGATTTCCTGTTAGGGCTTCCTTCGTCGCAATGGCGACAATCGGAATGACATCATCAACGTCATGATGTCAGGGGGAGTCCAGATCCACCCCACAGCGCAGCCTGGTGGTGATTGGCCAGGCTGCGCTGAGGGTCTGGGGGGGCCCTCTTTCGCGGCGCGTATCGCTGGATCGGCAGTGAGCAGCAGCGATCGAACTAAACATGCAGCTAGCAAAGTGCTAGCTGCGTGTTTTAACATTTTTTTTTAAAAAAAAGGCCCACCAGGGGCTGAGCAATCCCCCGCGGCGGTAATGGACAAGCTGAGCTCGTCCATACCGCTAAGGTGGTTAACAAGAAAACAACCATGTATTCAATTTAATCTACACGATAATCTATCACATTTGACTGTTTGAGAAAATAAACATGCCAAGATGTACATACAAGAATGCTGACAGTCTACAACATAAGTTTCAAAAGACCTAATTTGACGGTGAGGAACCTGATCAATCCAAGAGAAAGGATTACTCCATAATACTGGAAACATGAAGTAGAGAAGCAACTTCAACAATGTGATATTTATTTATTTTATTTATTTAAGTATTTATATAGCGCCGACATATTATGCAGCGCTGTACAGAGTATATTGTCTTGTCACTAACTGTCCCTCAGAGGGGCTCACAATCTAGTCCCTATCATAGTCATATGTATGTATCGTGTAGTGCATGTATGGTCTAGGGCCGTCTAATGCCAATTTTTTGGGGGGAAGCCAATTAACTTATCTGTATGTTTTTGGGACGTGGGAGGAAAACAGAGTGCATGGAGGAATCCCACGCAGACACGGGGAGAACATACAAACTCCTTGCAGATGTTGACCTGGCTGGGATTGGAACCGGGGACCCAGCGCTTGCAAGACAAGAACACTAACCACTATGCAACCGTGCTGCCCCTATTAATATTAATACATATGCTTTATTTAGAACATATTTGAAAACAGCTACTGTAATTAGCAAGCTTGCAATTTGAATTGCTAAAGAACCTTTTATTGCCTAGATTTTTAATATGATACCTACAATTTAAATGGAATGTTGACATTAATTTATGGGAATTTGCTGGCAAACTACACATACATTGTTCCAATACATACCATTTGTGAAGAAACCTTGTGGTATAAGAAAGGTGTAATTAACTGTATTAATACATAATGCTAACCAACTAACTAATTAACCTGTTGTAAGCTAACAATAAAACTTTGAATGCATTGTGCTCCAAAGAACCTAGGGACCACATGAACAGTATCATTCTTGTTTATACATTTTGAACTTTAAGTTTTACCACATGTCTTAAAATGGGTAACAAATATTGCCTAGAATTTCCCTACATATCTACACAAGTTACTACAGTGATAGAAACTGCAGCTCTAAGGGTGAATCCATACATATGTCATATACAAAGACTATAGTCATATCTAGACCAGCAAAATAGGTTTATTAGAGAAAATATTGATATTGCTAATAAATTTATTGTCAGTCTGGCAACACAGATGACAACACCACTTAATGAGCAAGGTTTTGCATGAATGAAAGATTGCATTACTTTAAATTTTGATGATAGATTTTTTTTCAATAAAATGAAAACAAATTGAGATAGCTAATCATCTGCCATCATTTTCCTGCAAGGGGGATGTCAGAATTCTATTTATGATTCAGAAAGATATTCAGTTCCCTCTGTGCCTGGAGACACCGTCTGCGACCTTGATCGATGGTTGAGAAATATAGGAATTTCAGCATCAGAACAAGCCGCAGACAGGAAAACCTCTTTCTCCCAAGACTCCCTTTCATTAAATGACACAGTTGCATGCAAACACCCCCCTCATGTAGCATTATACATATAATATACATCATACATACAAGAATGCTGACAGTCTACAACATAAGTTTCAAAAGACTTAATTTGACGGTGAGGAACCACATGAACAGTATCATTCCTGTTTATACATTTTGAACTTTAACCACTTGAGGACCTAGGGCTTTCTACCCCTTAAGGACCGGCCACTTTTTTTCCATTCAGACCACTGCAGCTTTCACGGTTTATTGCTCGCTCATACAACCTACCACCTAAATGAATTTTGGCTCCTTTTCTTGTCACTAATAAAGCTTTCTTTTGGTGCTATTTGATTGCTCCTGCGATTTTTACTTTTTATTATATTCATCAAAAAAGACATAAATTTTGGCAAAAAAATGATTTTTTTAACTTTCTGTGCTGACATTTTTCAAATAAAGTAAAATTTCTGTATACATGCAGCGCGAAAAATGTGGACAAACATGTTTTTGATAAAAAAAAAACCCATTCAGTGTATATTTATTGGTTTGGGTAAAAGTTATAGCGTTTACAAACTATGGTGCAAAAAGTGAATTTTCTCATTTTCAAGCATCTATGACTTTTCTGACCCCCTGTCATGTTTCATGAGGGGCTAGAATTCCAGGATAGTATAAATACCCCCCAAATTACCCTATTTTGGAAAGAAGACATCCCAAAGTATTCACTGAGAGGCATAGTGAGTTCATAGAAGATATCACAAGTAAGCGGAAAATGACACTTTGTGAGAAAAAAAAAAAAAAAAGTTTCCATTTCTTCTAACTTGCGACAAAAAAAAAAAAAAATGAAATCTGCCACGGACTCACCATGCCCCTCTCTGAATACCTTGAAGGGTCTACTTTCCAAAATGGGGTCATTTGTGGGGTGTGTTTACTGTCCTGACATTTTGGGGGGTGCTAAATTGTAAGCACCCCTGTAAAGCCTAAAGGTGCTCATTGGACTTTGGACCCCTTAGCGCAGTTAGGCTGCAAAAAAGTGCCACACATGTGGTATTGCCGTACTCAGGAGAAGTAGTATAATGTGTTTTGGGGTGTATTTTTACACATACCCATGCTGGGTGGGAGAAATATCTCTGTAAATGACAATTTGTTAATTTTTTTTACACACAATTGTCCATTTACAGAGATCTTTCTCCCACTCAGCATGGGTATGTGTAAAAATACACCACAAAACACATTATACTACTTCTCCTGAGTACGGCGATACCACATGTGTGGCACTTTTTTGCACCCTAACTGCGCTAAAGGGCCCAAAGTCCAATGAGTACCTTTAGGATTTCACAGGTCATTTTGAGAAATTTCGTTTCAAGACTACTCCTCACGGTTTAGGGCCCCTAAAATGCCAGGGCAGTATAGGAACCCCACAAATGACCCCATTTTAGAAAGAAGACACCCCAAGGTATTCCGTTAGGAGTATGGTGAGTTCATAGAAGATTTTATTTTTTGTCAAAAGTTAGCGGAAAATGACACTTTGTGAAAAAACACAATTAAAATCAATTTCCGCTAACTTGTGACAAAAAATAAAATCTTCTATGAACTCGCCATACTACTAACGGAATACCTTGGGGTGTCTTCTTTCTAAAATGGGGTCATTTTTGGGGTTCCTATACTGCCCTGGCATTTTAGGGGCCCTAAACCGTGAGGAGTAGTCTTGAAACGAAATTTCTCAAAATGACCTGTGAAATCCTAAAGGTACTCATTGGACTTTGGGCCCTTTAGCGCAGTTAGGGTGCAAAAAAGTGCCACACATGTGGTATCGCCATACTCGGGAGAAGTAGTACAATGTGTTTTGGGGTGTATTTTTACACATACCCATGCTGGGGGGGAGAAATACCTCTGTAAATGGACAATTGTGTGTAAAAAAATCAAAAGATTGTCATTTACAGAAGTATTTCTCCCACCCAGCATGGGTATGTGTAAAAATACACCCCAAAACACATTATACTACTTCTCCCGAGTACGGCGATACCACATGTGTGGCACTTTTTTGCACCCTAACTGCACTAAGGGGCCCAAAGTCCAATGAGTACCTTTAGAATTTCACAGGTCATTTTTGTTTCAAGACTACTCCTCACGGTTTAGGGCCCCTAAAATGCCAGGGCAGTATAGGAACCCCACTAATGACCCCATTTTATAAAGAAGACACCCCAAGGTATTCCGTTAGGAGTATGGTGAGTTCATAGAAGTTTTTATTTTTTTGTCACAAGTTAGCGGAAATTGATTTTAATTGTTTTTTTTCACAAAGTGTCATTTTCCGCTAACTTGTGACAAAAAATAAAATCTTCTATGAACTCACCATACTCCGTACGGAATACCTTTGGGTGTCTTCTTTCTAGAATGGGGTCATTTGTGGGGTTCCTATACTGCCCTGGCATTTTAGGGGCCCTAAACCGTGAGGAGTAGTCTTGAAACCAAATGTCGCAAAATGACCTGCGAAATCCTAAAGGTACTCATTGGACTTTGGGCCCCTTAGCGTACTTAGGGTGTAAAAAAAAGTTCCACACATGTGGTACCGCCGTACTCAGGAGAAGTAGTATAATGCGTTTTGGGGTGTATTTTTACACATACCCATGCTAAGTGGGAGAAATATCTCTGTAAATGACAATTGTTAGATTTTTTTACACACAATTGTCCATTTACATAGAAATTTCTCCCACTCAGCATGGGTATGTGTAAAAATACACCACAAAACACATTATACTACTTCTCCTGAGTACGGCGATACCACATGTGTGGCACTTTTTTGCACCCTAACTGCGCTAAAGGGCCCAAAGTCCAATGAGTACCTTTAGGATTTCACAGGTCATTTTGAGAAATTTCGTTTCAAGACTACTCCTCACGGTTTAGGGCCCCTAAAATGCCAGGGCAGTATAGGAACCCCACAAATGACCCCATTTTAGAAAGAAGACACCCCAAGGTATTCCGTTAGGAGTATGGTGAGTTCATAGAAGATTTTATTTTTTGTCAAAAGTTAGCGGAAAATGACACTTTGTGAAAAAACACAATTAAAATCAATTTCCGCTAACTTCTGACAAAAAATAAAATCTTCTATGAACTCGCCATACTACTAACGGAATACCTTGGGGTGTCTTCTTTCTAAAATGGGGTCATTTTTGGGGTTCCTATACTGCCCTGGCATTTTAGGGGCCCTAAACCGTGAGGAGTAGTCTTGAAACGAAATTTCTCAAAATGACCTGTGAAATCCTAAAGGTACTCATTGGACTTTGGGCCCTTTAGCGCAGTTAGGGTGCAAAAAAGTGCCACACATGTGGTATCGCCATACTCGGGAGAAGTAGTACAATGTGTTTTGGGGTGTATTTTTACACATACCCATGCTGGGGGGGAGAAATACCTCTGTAAATGGACAATTGTGTGTAAAAAAATCAAAAGATTGTCATTTACAGAAGTATTTCTCCCACCCAGCATGGGTATGTGTAAAAATACACCCCAAAACACATTATACTACTTCTCCCGAGTACGGCGATACCACACGTGTGGCACTTTTTTGCACCCTAACTGCACTAAGGGGCCCAAAGTCCAATGAGTACCTTTAGGATTTCACAGGTCATTTTTGTTTCAAGACTACTCCTCACGGTTTAGGGCCCCTAAAATGCCAGGGCAGTATAGGAACCCCACTAATGACCCCATTTTATAAAGAAGACACCCCAAGGTATTCCGTTAGGAGTATGGTGAGTTCATAGAAGTTTTTATTTTTTTGTCACAAGTTAGCGGAAATTGATTTTAATTGTTTTTTTTCACAAAGTGTCATTTTCCGCTAACTTGTGACAAAAAATAAAATCTTCTATGAACTCACCATACTCCGTACGGAATACCTTTGGGTGTCTTCTTTCTAGAATGGGGTCATTTGTGGGGTTCCTATACTGCCCTGGCATTTTAGGGGCCCTAAACCGTGAGGAGTAGTCTTGAAACCAAATGTCGCAAAATGACCTGCGAAATCCTAAAGGTACTCATTGGACTTTGGGCCCCTTAGCGTACTTAGGGTGTAAAAAAAGTTCCACACATGTGGTACCACCGTACTCAGGAGAAGTAGTATAATGCGTTTTGGGGTGTATTTTTACACATACCCATGCTAAGTGGGAGAAATATCTCTGTAAATGACAATTGTTAGATTTTTTTACACACAATTGTCCATTTACATAGAAATTTCTCCCACCCAGCATGGGTATGTGTAAAAATACACCCCAAAACACATTATACTACTTTTCCTGAGTACGGCGGTACCACATGTGTGACACTTTTTTGCAGCCTAGGTGCGCTAAGGGGCCCAACGTCCTATTCACAGGTCATTTTGAGGCATTTGTTTTCTAGACTACTCCTCGCGGTTTAGGGCCCCTAAAATGCAAGGGCAGTATAGGAACCCCACAAGTGACCCCATTTTAGAAAGAAGACACCCCAAGGTATTCCGTTAGGTGTATGGCGAGTTCATAGAAGATTTTATTTTTTGTCACAAGTTAGTGAAAAATGACACTTTGTGAAAAAAAACCAATAAAAATCAATTTCCGCTAACTTTTGACAAAAAATAAAATCTTCTATGAACTCGTCATACACCTAACAGAATACCTTGGGGTGTCTTTTTTTCTAAAATGGGGTCACTTGTGGGGTTCCTATACCGCCCTGGCATTTTACAGGCCCAAAACCGTGAGTAGTCTGGAAACCAAATGTCTCAAAATGACTGTTCAGGGGTATAAGCATCTGCAAATTTTGATGACAGGTGGTCTATGAGGGGGCGAAATTTGTGGAACCGGTCATAAGCAGGGTGGCCTTTTAGATGACAGGTTGTATTGGGCCTGATCTGATGGATAGGAGTGCTAGGGGGGTGACAGGAGGTGATTGATGGGTGTCTCAGGGGGTGGTTAGAGGGGAAAATAGATGCAATCAATGCACTGGGGAGGTGATCGGAAGGGGGTCTGAGGGGGATCTGAGGGTTTGGCCGAGTGATCAGGAGCCCACACGGGGCAAATTGGGGCCTGATCTGATGGGTAGGTGTGCTAGGGGGTGACAGGAGGTGATTGATGGGTGTCTCAAGGTGTGATTAGAGGAGGGAATAGATGCAAGCAATGCACTGGCGAGGTGATCAGGGCTGGGGTCTGAGGGCATTCTGAGGGTGTGGGCGGGTGATAGGGGTCTAATCTGATAGGTAGCAGTGACAGGGGGTGATTGATGGGTAATTAGTGGGTGTTTAGGGTAGAGAACAGATGTAAACACTGCACTTGGGAGGTGATCGGACATCGGATCTGCGGGCGATCTATTGGTGTGGGTGGGTGATCAGATTGCCCGCAAGGGGCAGGTTAGGGGCTGATTGATGGGTGGCAGTGACAGCGGGTGATTGATGGGCGGCAGTGACAGGGGGTGATTGATGGGTGGCAGTGACAGGGGGTGATTGATGGGTGATTGATAGGTGATTGACAGGTAATCAGTGGGTTATTACAGGGGAGAAAAGATGTAAATATTGCACTGGCGAATTGATAAGGGGGGGTCTGAGGGCAATCTGAGCGTGTAGGCGGGCGATTGGGTGCCCGCAAGGGGCAGATTAGGGTCTGATCTGATGGGTAACAGTGACAGGTGGTGATAGGGGGTGATTGATGGGTGATTGATGGGTAATTAGTGGGTGTTTAGAGGAGAGAATAGATGGAAACACTGCGCTTGGGTGGTGATCTGATGTCGGATCTGCGGGCGATCTATTGGTGTGGGTGGGTGATCAGTTTGCCCGCAAGGGGCAGGTTAGGGGCTGATTGTTGGGTGGCAGTGACAGGGGGTGATTGATGGGTGATAGGTGATTGGCAGGTGATTGACAGGTGATCAGTCGGTTATTACAGGGAAGGCCAGATGTAATTAATGCACTGGCGAATTTATAAGGGGGGGACTTTAACCACTTGAGGACCTAGGGCTTTCTACCCCTTAAGGACCGGCCACTTTTTTTCCATTCAGACCACTGCAGCTTTCACGGTTTATTGCTCGCTCATACAACCTACCACCTAAATGAATTTTGGCTCCTTTTCTTGTCACTAATAAAGCTTTCTTTTGGTGCTATTTGATTGCTCCTGCGATTTTTACTTTTTATTATATTCATCAAAAAAGACATAAATTTTGGCAAAAAAATGATTTTTTTAACTTTCTGTGCTGACATTTTTCAAATAAAGTAAAATTTCTGTATACATGCAGCGCGAAAAATGTGGACAAACATGTTTTTGATAAAAAAAAAACCCATTCAGTGTATATTTATTGGTTTGGGTAAAAGTTATAGCGTTTACAAACTATGGTGCAAAAAGTGAATTTTCTCATTTTCAAGCATCTATGACTTTTCTGACCCCCTGTCATGTTTCATGAGGGGCTAGAATTCCAGGATAGTATAAATACCCCCCAAATTACCCTATTTTGGAAAGAAGACATCCCAAAGTATTCACTGAGAGGCATAGTGAGTTCATAGAAGATATCACAAGTAAGCGGAAAATGACACTTTGTGAGAAAAAAAAAAAAAAAAGTTTCCATTTCTTCTAACTTGCGACAAAAAAAAAAAAAAATGAAATCTGCCACGGACTCACCATGCCCCTCTCTGAATACCTTGAAGGGTCTACTTTCCAAAATGGGGTCATTTGTGGGGTGTGTTTACTGTCCTGACATTTTGGGGGGTGCTAAATTGTAAGCACCCCTGTAAAGCCTAAAGGTGCTCATTGGACTTTGGACCCCTTAGCGCAGTTAGGCTGCAAAAAAGTGCCACACATGTGGTATTGCCGTACTCAGGAGAAGTAGTATAATGTGTTTTGGGGTGTATTTTTACACATACCCATGCTGGGTGGGAGAAATATCTCTGTAAATGACAATTTGTTAATTTTTTTTACACACAATTGTCCATTTACAGAGATCTTTCTCCCACTCAGCATGGGTATGTGTAAAAATACACCACAAAACACATTATACTACTTCTCCTGAGTACGGCGATACCACATGTGTGGCACTTTTTTGCACCCTAACTGCGCTAAAGGGCCCAAAGTCCAATGAGTACCTTTAGGATTTCACAGGTCATTTTGAGAAATTTCGTTTCAAGACTACTCCTCACGGTTTAGGGCCCCTAAAATGCCAGGGCAGTATAGGAACCCCACAAATGACCCCATTTTAGAAAGAAGACACCCCAAGGTATTCCGTTAGGAGTATGGTGAGTTCATAGAAGATTTTATTTTTTGTCAAAAGTTAGCGGAAAATGACACTTTGTGAAAAAACACAATTAAAATCAATTTCCGCTAACTTGTGACAAAAAATAAAATCTTCTATGAACTCGCCATACTACTAACGGAATACCTTGGGGTGTCTTCTTTCTAAAATGGGGTCATTTTTGGGGTTCCTATACTGCCCTGGCATTTTAGGGGCCCTAAACCGTGAGGAGTAGTCTTGAAACGAAATTTCTCAAAATGACCTGTGAAATCCTAAAGGTACTCATTGGACTTTGGGCCCTTTAGCGCAGTTAGGGTGCAAAAAAGTGCCACACATGTGGTATCGCCATACTCGGGAGAAGTAGTACAATGTGTTTTGGGGTGTATTTTTACACATACCCATGCTGGGGGGGAGAAATACCTCTGTAAATGGACAATTGTGTGTAAAAAAATCAAAAGATTGTCATTTACAGAAGTATTTCTCCCACCCAGCATGGGTATGTGTAAAAATACACCCCAAAACACATTATACTACTTCTCCCGAGTACGGCGATACCACATGTGTGGCACTTTTTTGCACCCTAACTGCACTAAGGGGCCCAAAGTCCAATGAGTACCTTTAGAATTTCACAGGTCATTTTTGTTTCAAGACTACTCCTCACGGTTTAGGGCCCCTAAAATGCCAGGGCAGTATAGGAACCCCACTAATGACCCCATTTTATAAAGAAGACACCCCAAGGTATTCCGTTAGGAGTATGGTGAGTTCATAGAAGTTTTTATTTTTTTGTCACAAGTTAGCGGAAATTGATTTTAATTGTTTTTTTTCACAAAGTGTCATTTTCCGCTAACTTGTGACAAAAAATAAAATCTTCTATGAACTCACCATACTCCGTACGGAATACCTTTGGGTGTCTTCTTTCTAGAATGGGGTCATTTGTGGGGTTCCTATACTGCCCTGGCATTTTAGGGGCCCTAAACCGTGAGGAGTAGTCTTGAAACCAAATGTCGCAAAATGACCTGCGAAATCCTAAAGGTACTCATTGGACTTTGGGCCCCTTAGCGTACTTAGGGTGTAAAAAAAAGTTCCACACATGTGGTACCGCCGTACTCAGGAGAAGTAGTATAATGCGTTTTGGGGTGTATTTTTACACATACCCATGCTAAGTGGGAGAAATATCTCTGTAAATGACAATTGTTAGATTTTTTTACACACAATTGTCCATTTACATAGAAATTTCTCCCACTCAGCATGGGTATGTGTAAAAATACACCACAAAACACATTATACTACTTCTCCTGAGTACGGCGATACCACATGTGTGGCACTTTTTTGCACCCTAACTGCGCTAAAGGGCCCAAAGTCCAATGAGTACCTTTAGGATTTCACAGGTCATTTTGAGAAATTTCGTTTCAAGACTACTCCTCACGGTTTAGGGCCCCTAAAATGCCAGGGCAGTATAGGAACCCCACAAATGACCCCATTTTAGAAAGAAGACACCCCAAGGTATTCGGTTAGGAGTATGGTGAGTTCATAGAAGATTTTATTTTTTGTCAAAAGTTAGCGGAAAATGACACTTTGTGAAAAAACACAATTAAAATCAATTTCCGCTAACTTCTGACAAAAAATAAAATCTTCTATGAACTCGCCATACTACTAACGGAATACCTTGGGGTGTCTTCTTTCTAAAATGGGGTCATTTTTGGGGTTCCTATACTGCCCTGGCATTTTAGGGGCCCTAAACCGTGAGGAGTAGTCTTGAAACGAAATTTCTCAAAATGACCTGTGAAATCCTAAAGGTACTCATTGGACTTTGGGCCCTTTAGCGCAGTTAGGGTGCAAAAAAGTGCCACACATGTGGTATCGCCATACTCGGGAGAAGTAGTACAATGTGTTTTGGGGTGTATTTTTACACATACCCATGCTGGGGGGGAGAAATACCTCTGTAAATGGACAATTGTGTGTAAAAAAATCAAAAGATTGTCATTTACAGAAGTATTTCTCCCACCCAGCATGGGTATGTGTAAAAATACACCCCAAAACACATTATACTACTTCTCCCGAGTACGGCGATACCACACGTGTGGCACTTTTTTGCACCCTAACTGCACTAAGGGGCCCAAAGTCCAATGAGTACCTTTAGGATTTCACAGGTCATTTTTGTTTCAAGACTACTCCTCACGGTTTAGGGCCCCTAAAATGCCAGGGCAGTATAGGAACCCCACTAATGACCCCATTTTATAAAGAAGACACCCCAAGGTATTCCGTTAGGAGTATGGTGAGTTCATAGAAGTTTTTATTTTTTTGTCACAAGTTAGCGGAAATTGATTTTAATTGTTTTTTTTCACAAAGTGTCATTTTCCGCTAACTTGTGACAAAAAATAAAATCTTCTATGAACTCACCATACTCCGTACGGAATACCTTTGGGTGTCTTCTTTCTAGAATGGGGTCATTTGTGGGGTTCCTATACTGCCCTGGCATTTTAGGGGCCCTAAACCGTGAGGAGTAGTCTTGAAACCAAATGTCGCAAAATGACCTGCGAAATCCTAAAGGTACTCATTGGACTTTGGGCCCCTTAGCGTACTTAGGGTGTAAAAAAAGTTCCACACATGTGGTACCACCGTACTCAGGAGAAGTAGTATAATGCGTTTTGGGGTGTATTTTTACACATACCCATGCTAAGTGGGAGAAATATCTCTGCAAATGACAATTGTTAGATTTTTTTACACACAATTGTCCATTTACATAGAAATTTCTCCCACCCAGCATGGGTATGTGTAAAAATACACCCCAAAACACATTATACTACTTTTCCTGAGTACGGCGGTACCACATGTGTGACACTTTTTTGCAGCCTAGGTGCGCTAAGGGGCCCAACGTCCTATTCACAGGTCATTTTGAGGCATTTGTTTTCTAGACTACTCCTCGCGGTTTAGGGCCCCTAAAATGCAAGGGCAGTATAGGAACCCCACAAGTGACCCCATTTTAGAAAGAAGACACCCCAAGGTATTCCGTTAGGTGTATGGCGAGTTCATAGAAGATTTTATTTTTTGTCACAAGTTAGTGAAAAATGACACTTTGTGAAAAAAAACCAATAAAAATCAATTTCCGCTAACTTTTGACAAAAAATAAAATCTTCTATGAACTCGTCATACACCTAACAGAATACCTTGGGGTGTCTTTTTTTCTAAAATGGGGTCACTTGTGGGGTTCCTATACCGCCCTGGCATTTTACAGGCCCAAAACCGTGAGTAGTCTGGAAACCAAATGTCTCAAAATGACTGTTCAGGGGTATAAGCATCTGCAAATTTTGATGACAGGTGGTCTATGAGGGGGCGAAATTTGTGGAACCGGTCATAAGCAGGGTGGCCTTTTAGATGACAGGTTGTATTGGGCCTGATCTGATGGATAGGAGTGCTAGGGGGGTGACAGGAGGTGATTGATGGGTGTCTCAGGGGGTGGTTAGAGGGGAAAATAGATGCAATCAATGCACTGGGGAGGTGATCGGAAGGGGGTCTGAGGGGGATCTGAGGGTTTGGCCGAGTGATCAGGAGCCCACACGGGGCAAATTGGGGCCTGATCTGATGGGTAGGTGTGCTAGGGGGTGACAGGAGGTGATTGATGGGTGTCTCAAGGTGTGATTAGAGGAGGGAATAGATGCAAGCAATGCACTGGCGAGGTGATCAGGGCTGGGGTCTGAGGGCATTCTGAGGGTGTGGGCGGGTGATAGGGGTCTAATCTGATAGGTAGCAGTGACAGGGGGTGATTGATGGGTAATTAGTGGGTGTTTAGGGTAGAGAACAGATGTAAACACTGCACTTGGGAGGTGATCGGACATCGGATCTGCGGGCGATCTATTGGTGTGGGTGGGTGATCAGATTGCCCGCAAGGGGCAGGTTAGGGGCTGATTGATGGGTGGCAGTGACAGCGGGTGATTGATGGGCGGCAGTGACAGGGGGTGATTGATGGGTGGCAGTGACAGGGGGTGATTGATGGGTGATTGATAGGTGATTGACAGGTAATCAGTGGGTTATTACAGGGGAGAAAAGATGTAAATATTGCACTGGCGAATTGATAAGGGGGGGTCTGAGGGCAATCTGAGCGTGTAGGCGGGCGATTGGGTGCCCGCAAGGGGCAGATTAGGGTCTGATCTGATGGGTAACAGTGACAGGTGGTGATAGGGGGTGATTGATGGGTGATTGATGGGTAATTAGTGGGTGTTTAGAGGAGAGAATAGATGGAAACACTGCGCTTGGGTGGTGATCTGATGTCGGATCTGCGGGCGATCTATTGGTGTGGGTGGGTGATCAGTTTGCCCGCAAGGGGCAGGTTAGGGGCTGATTGTTGGGTGGCAGTGACAGGGGGTGATTGATGGGTGATAGGTGATTGGCAGGTGATTGACAGGTGATCAGTCGGTTATTACAGGGAAGGCCAGATGTAATTAATGCACTGGCGAATTTATAAGGGGGGGGGGGGGGGGTCTGAGGGCAATCTGAGCGTGTGGGCGGGTAATTGGGTGCCCGCAAGGGGCAGATTAGGGTCTGATCTGATAGGTAACAGTGACGGTTGGTGATAGGGGGTGATTGATGGGTGATTGATGGGTAATTAGTGGGTGTTTAGAGAAGATAACAGATGTAAACAATACATTTGGGAGGTAATCTGACGGTGGGTTTGCGGGCGATCTAATGGTGTGGGTGGGTGATCAGATTGCCCGCAAGGGGCAGGTTAGGGGCTGATTGATGGGTGGCAGTGACAGGGGGTGACAGGGGGTGATTGATGGGTGATAGGTGATTGGCAGGTGATTGACAGGTGATCAGTGGGTTATTACAGGGAAGAACAGATGTAATTAATGCACTGGTGAATTGATAAGGGGGGGTCAGAGGGCAATCTGAGCGTGTGGGCGGGTGATTGGGTGCCCGCAAGGGGCAGATTAGGGTCTGATCTGATAGGTAAAAGTGACAGGTGGTGATAGGGGGTGATTGATGGGTAATTAGTGGGTGTTTAGAGGAGAGAATAGATGTAAACAATGGATTTGGGAGGTGATCTGATGTCGGATCTGCGGGCGATCTATTGGTGTGGGGGGGTGATCAGATTGCCCGCAAGGGGCAGGTTAGGGGCTGATTGATGGGTGGCAGTGACAGGGGGTGATTGACAGGTGATGGACAGGTGATTGACAGGTGATCAGGGGGGATAGATGCATACAGTACATGGGGGGGGTCGGGGGGGGGGGGTCTGGGGAGAATCTGAGGGGTGGGGGGTGATCAGGAGGGAGCGGGGGTCAGGGGGGGGATAAAAAAAAAATAGCGTTGACAGATAGTGACAGGGAGTGTTTGATGGGTGATTAGGGGGGTGATTGGGTGCAAACAGGGGTCTGGGGGGTGGGCAGGGGGGGTCTGATGGGTGCTGTGGGCGATCTGGGGTAGGGGGGGGGGGGAAATCAGTGTGCTTGGTGCAGACTAGGGTGGCTGCAGCCTGCCCTGGTGGTCCCTCGGACATTTGGACCACCAGGGCAGGAGGCAGCCTGTATAATACACTTTGTAAACATTACAAAGTGTATTATACACTTTGTATGCGGCGATCGTCGGGTTAACATCCCGCCGGCGCTTCCGTATGGCCGGCGGGATGTTGCGGCGGGTGAGCGGCGCCAGGCGGAGGCGGAGGATCGCGTCACGGATGACGCGATCGCTCCGCCCATGCCCCTACAAGGACCGCCGTCATTTGTCTATACGGCGGTCCTTGCGGCGTCCACTTCCCGGCCGCCTCTGTGCGTTAGGCGGTCGGGAAGTGGTTAAGTTTTACCACATGTCTTAAAATGGGTAACGAATAATACCTAGAATTTCCCTACATATCTACACAAGTTACTACAGTGATAGAAACTGCAGATCTAAGGGTGAATCCATACATATGTCATATACAAAGACTATAGTCATATCTAGACAAGCAAAATAGGTTTATTAGAGAAAATATTGATATTGCTATTAAATTTATTGTCAGTCTGGCAACACAGATGACAACACCACTTAAAGAGACTCTGAAGCGAGAATAAATCTCGCTTCAGAGCTCAGAGTTAGCAGGGGCATGTGTGCCCCTGCTAAACCGCCGCTATCCCGTGGCTTAACGGGGGTCCCTTCACCCCCAAACCCCCCACTGAAACACTTGGTCGCAGACTTGGTCGCTCCTGGAGGCAGGGCTAACGGCTGCAGCCCTGCCTCCAGTCGCGTCTATCAGCGGCGCATCGCCGCCTCTCCCCCACCCCTCTCAGTGAAGGAAGACTGAGAGCGGCGGGGGAGAGGCAGAGATACGCGCTGACAGACGCGCGTAGGGCAGGGCTGCGGCGGTTAGCCTTGCCCCAACCAGGAAGCGCTCCCCCGCTGTATGGAGGAGATTTGGGGGATCAGGGACCCCCGTTAAGCCGCGGGATAGCGGCGGTTTAGCAGGGGCACACATGCCCCTGCTATCTATGAGGTCTGAAGCGAGATTTATTCTCGCTTCAGACTCTCTTTAATGAGCAAGGTTTTGCATGAATGAAAGATTGCATTACTTTTAATTTTGATGATAGATTTTTTTCAATAAAATGAAAACAAATTGAGATAGCTAATCATCTGCCATCATTTTCCTGCAAGGGGGATGTCAGAATTCTATTTATGATTCAGAAAGATATTCAGTTCCCTCTGTGCCTGGAGACACCGTCTGCGACCTTGATCCGATGGTTGAGAAATATAGGAATTTCAGCATCAGAACAAGCCGCAGACAGGCATACCTCTTTCTCCCAAGACTCCCTTTTAATAAATGACACAGTTGCATGCAAACACCCCCCTCATGTAGCATTTGCAAGCCTCCCAGACACTGAGTAGGGCAGCAGTATTGGTATTGTTTAGAAAATATGTGGTAATTTGCTCTGATGTCCTATCCGGGGAAGGTAATAAAGTCAACCAGAAGCTATTCAACTTCCAAGGGCCATTAGCTTGTATAGTGTCTAACTAGAAGCAAATTAATAGAGGGGAGTGATCTGAGATTCCTCTATTTAAATATATTGTGGAGTCCAACCTGGCGACAGAAAGGGAGTTTGTTAAAACCAAGTCAATTTTAGATAGGGTCTTCTGAGCTGGGGTGTAACAAGTAAAAGCAGCTGCCCCAGGATTCAAAGATCTCCATGCATCAAATCAATCCACATTAGAGACCCATTCCGATAAAGGGGTATGGCCCAGTCCCTTTGCTCCAAGCGGAGCAGGAGGCCGGTCTATAGTCTCATCCATCACCAGGTTGAAATCCCCAATACACAGTACAGGGGTAATTCCATCATCCAGAATTAGGGGTATAATTGGTTTTAGAACTGACAAGGCAGCTGATGGGGCCAAATACACAGCTACAATCTTAATCGGGAGGGACTCTATCTCAGCATGCACATAAACATATTTTCCATTCGGGTCAACTTTACAAGCTATCATGTGCCATCTTACCCGCTTATGAACCAAAATGGACACCCCCTGGAGTTAGATGTATATACAGAATGTTTAATCCACCCCACCCAGTTTCTATGGAGCCTAGAGGAGGTGCTTCCAGTTAAATGTGTTTCCTGTATAATTAAAATATCACGGTCATATTTTTTAATGAATGAAAATACTAAATTTCATTTCATCGCAGTACCAAGTCCCTGAACATTCCATACATTTTACTGTCAGAATTCTAACGGTTTATTTATGCAGGAAAAGCTGTCATATGTGTATGTTTTAAGTTTTGATGTTCTATGCAAAATTTCATTGTAAACTATGAAGTTAGATTACTTTTTTAAATATTGCTCTGAGACTTCTCAGCATATTCCAGGCTGTGAAGCTAAAACATTTTTTTGTTTATGTTAGACGCAATTTTCAAATGTCAAGGATGTAGATAAGTGTACTATGTGAAGAATAAAAAGAAGAAGTTTAAAATTCACATTACTGTAGCAATCATATATATACATTTTCTCAATTATTACATAAAAATAGTATTAATCTAAATATTAATAATCAATACAGTCCTTCCAAAGAAAGAAATAATTATTGTTAAAACCTATAATATAATTTAATATTTTGAAATATATTGAAAAGCTGGATTTTGCCAGTGATAGATGAGACAGTAAAACTTTCATAAGATTGTTTTAGTTCTAGAAGATTGTTTATATGTTCTTCTTGCTTGAAGGACGTCTCAGCTAGCTGAACACTGATAATACATGCTATGTTTTGGGAAAATTCATCAACTATATAAAACAATAAGGGGGTTTCCCAATTGGTTAAAAATTATGAAATAGTGACATCTGTCGGTGGAATTATTACATTTATTTAATCATAAAGAAAGGCAACTATATAGAACATGATTTTATATTATTACATTTTAATGTGCAATTATTTCTTATATGATTGATTGTTTTAAGAAGAATTATATAATAAGCTTTATATTTAAGTATATTAGAACCCCTGTATGTTTCAATAAGCCTTACATTGCTGAAAACTCTTTACAGTGTCAACCTGACCAATCTTATGTCTGGGAAAGGACAGGCACATTCCAAACTAATTAGCAGAAGGACACATTATCAGAAATGCGTCATGAATGACATTGTTTAATGTTTGGAAGTCCCAATGTCTGGGGCAAATAAGTCAACCAACAGACAAGTTGGCTGGTGACGTCCATTTTTAATTAACTGCGTCAAATATGACCCGATATCAAATGTCGGAATGTATAAACATTTCAAATGACGTTAATTCTCACAAGATAAGGTAATTAAGGAGTTTATAAACAAATCTGTTATGGTTATTTTAAATGTCAACTATTTACAGTATTCAAAACAAAGATAGCGTTTTTGACGCATGGAAGTTTTAGCCAATCAGAACCTGGGATTTAGGGAAATTCCAGATTAGGCAGCCATATTGCATCCAATCACTATAAAAGTAGGAGCTGAAAGCTCATAATTTGCACTAGACTACCAATCTCCTACGAAGACACAGGAGGCAGAAGCTACCTTCCCACATGTGGTTCTAGATGCTAAAGAGATGACAGAGAAGGGGTAATATGCTTAATATTCTGGTGATTTACTTTATTAATTTTTCAGCATTAGGTTCTGTTAAGATGTTAGCAAGAAGTTTTCTTAGAAGCTATTTTTTATGCTATTTCTTTAAGAAGATTACTACAAGTTTTACACAGCTCTTGATACAGATGAGACTACTTTTGATCTTATTCTACATAACACAACTGTTATATTCTTTTTTTAATTTGCTTAGAAGATTGATGATCGCTTGGCTCTAAAGCCTTGATGAGATGGAGTACTGTTAGAAGGAAACACTACTTGGAACTGTTCATATTTTGTATATATGCTGTATGGTAATCGAATACAATTTTTATATAAAATCATATACTGAGTGCTCTGATTCATTTCAAGGTACACCGTCAATCTATAATTACTTTTATAGAGGGTTCAGACCCCGCTATGCCGGATTTATATGATAGCAACGCTTTAAAGGCTGGTCCATTACTGAGTTAGCAATCATGAAAAAGTCAAGAACCGTTTAGGTTTTTGACATTACCATCTTAGCCACTATCCAGAATCACAATGATATTTTCCTGAGAATAAATCATATCAATCCCCAGAGCAATACACCTATACCCCCAAAACACATACAGAATCCCTTTCCCTCCCCTCGCTCCCTTACAGCTCAGATCTGGTGAAAAAATAACTGTTAACGCATATGTTACATCATAGCACGGGCATTGCATAACAATCAACTAGTGTATAGAGCCCTCTATTGCTTTGAGAAAGCCTCAGTGGGATGGGTGAAATGTGTCAGCAGGAAGGGAGGAACAGGAATGAGTGCTCACGTGACCCCAAGACGCACGCACAGTACCAAGAACCTCAGGAGTCCCGCGGTCTGGCGGTGAGAGATGACGGTCCGAGACACCAGTTAACAGTAAAGCGGATGGCGGAATCTTGCTGAAGACTCAGCTTTAGCACTGCTGAAGACTGGCAAGGAGACATCTGTATAGAACGCCGAGGCGGGATAGACATCCAGGCACTGCTGGCAGCACATGGACGCGGGAGTCGTGAGTAAATGAACAACAGCCCTATGCTGGGAATGTATATGGTGACAAGAGACTCTGGCAACCAACTATATCTACAATAGGCTGGGTTCACATTTAGTAATACTATATTTCAATGGTCCTACATACCTGGACACTTTAAACCAGAGCAGGGACAAGGTCCTCCAGCACCCAAGGCTGAGACACCAAAGTGCGCCCCCCATCCCTCCCACCCCAGCTGTCACACACTGATTGCTATTAGACTAAGAGGGCCATAGGGCCCACAACCTCCCCAACACCTTAATATCTAGTTATCTGGCTTGCAGTCACTGTTATGTATCCCCTTTTCTTATTTCTTTCTGCTTCATACACAATTAGGAATGACAGCTGAATGAATTGTGCGCCCCCCTCCTACACTGCGCCCTGAGGCTGGAGCCTCTCCAGCCTATGCCTCGGCCCGGCCCTGCTTTAAACGCATTCACAACAGCATGCGCGGTAGGCGAAGTGGTGACATACAAGTAATAGTCCAGCAGTATAGAAGACGCTTTTCATGATCATTGTTGAAGCTCCATATACAGTGTTTTGCAAAAGTATTCTGCCCCCTTGAAGTTTTCCACATTTTGTCATATTACTGCCACAAACATGAATCAATTTTATTGGAATTCCACGTGATAGACCACTACAAAGTGGTGTACACGTGAGTAGTGGAACGAAAATCATACATGATTCCAAACATTTTTTACAAATAAATAACTGCAAAGTGGGGTATACGTAATTATTCAGCCCCCTTTGGTCTGAGTGCAGTCAGTTGCCCATAGATATTGCCTGATGGGTGCTAATGACTAAATAAAGTGCACCTGTGTGTAATCTAATGTCAAGACAAATACAGCTGTTCTGTGACGGCCTCAGAGGTTGTCTAAGAGAATATTTGGAGCAACAACACCATGAAGTCCAAAGAACACACCAGACATGTCAGGGATCAAGTTATTGAGAAATTTAAAGCAGGCTTAGGCTACAAAAAGATCTCCAAAGCGTTGAACATCCCACGGAGCACTGTTCAAGCGATCATTCAGAAATGGAAGGAGTATGGCACAACTGTAAACCTACCAAGACAAGGCCGTCCACCTAAACTCACAGGCCGAACGAGGAGAGCGCTGATCAGAAATGCAGTCATGAGGCCCATGGTGACTCTGGACAAGCTGCAGAGATCTACAGCTCAGGTGGGGGAATCTGTCCATAGGACAACTATTAGTCGTGCACTGCACAAAGTTGGCCTTTATGAAAGAGTGGCAGGAAGAAAGCCATTGTTAACAGAAAAGCATAAAAAGTCCCGTTTGCAGTTTGCCACAAGCCATGTGGGGGACACAGCAAACATGTGGAAGAAGGTGCTCTTGTCAGATGGGACCAAAATGGAACTTTTTGGCCAAAATGCAAAACCCTACAGTGGGTTGCAAAAGTATTCGGCCCCCTTGACGTTTTCCACATTTTGTCATATTACTGCCACAAACATGAATCAATTTTATTGGAATTCCACATGAAAGACCAACACAAAGTGGTGTACACATGAGAAGTGGAACGAAAATCATACATTTTTTACAAATAAATAACTGCAAAGTGGTGTTGCATAATTATTCGGCCCCCTTTGATCTGAGTGCAGTCAGTTGCCTATAGACATTGCCTGATGAGTGCTAATGACTACATAGAGTGCACCTGTATGTAATCTAATGTCAGTACAAATAAAGCTGCTCTGTGAGGGCCTCAGAGGTTGTCTAAGAGAATATTGGGAGCAACAACACCGTGAAGTCCAAAGAACGCACAAGACAGGTCATTGATCAAGTTATTGAGAAATTTAAAACAGGCTTAGGCTACAAAAAAATTTCCAAAGCCTTGAACATCCCACGGAACACTGTTCAAGCGATCATTCAGAAATGGAAGGAGTATGGCACAACTGTACACCTACCAAGACAAGGCCATCCACTTAAAATCACAGGCCGAACGAGGAGAGCGCTGATCAGAAATGCAGTCAAGAGGCCCATGGTGACTCTGGACGAGCTGCAGAGATCTACAGCTCAGGTGGGAGACTCTGTCCATAGGACAACTATTAGTCATGCACTGTACAAAATTGGCCTTTATTGAAGAGTGGCAGGAAGAAAGGCATTGTTAACTGAAAGCATAGGAAGTCCCGTTTGCAGTTTGCCACAAGCCATGTGGGGGACACAGCAACCATGTGGAAGAAGGTGCTCTGGTCAGATGAGACCAAAATGGAACTTTTTGGCCAAAATGCAAAACGCTATGTGTGGCAGAAAACTAACACTGCACATCACTCTGAACACACCATCCCCACTGTCAAATATGGTAGTGGAGGCATCATGCTCGGGGGTGCATCTCTTCAGCAGGGACAGGGGAGCTGGTCAGAGTTGATGGGAAGATGGATGGAGCCAAATACAGGGCAAACTTGGAAGAAAACCTTTTGGAGACTGCAAAAGACTTGAGACTGGGGCAGAGGTTCACCTTCCAGCGGGACAATGACCCTAAACATAAAGCCAGGGCAACAATGGAATGGTTTAAAACAAAACATATCCATGTGTTAGAATGGCCCAGTCAAAGTCCAGATTTAAACCCAATCGAGAATCTGTGGCAAGATCTGAAAACTGCTGTTCTCAAACGCTGTCCATTTAATCTGAATGAGCTGGAGCTGTTTTGCAAAGAAGAATGGGCAAGGATTTCAGTCTCCAGATGTGCAAAGCTGGTAGAGACATACCCTACAAGACTGGCAGCTGTAATTGCAGCAAAAGGTGGTTCTACAAATTAATGACTCAGGGGGCTGAATAATTACGCACACCCCACTTTGCAGTTATTTATTTGTAAAAAATGTTTGGAATCATGTATGATTTTCGTTCCACTTCTCACGTGTACACCACTTTGTATTGGTCTTTCATGTGGAATTCCAATAAAATTGATTATAGCAAAGAAATGAACAGCGCTACTTAAAAACAGATGAATGCTTACCTGCAAAAAAGTGCAGACCCCACTCATCTTATACAAATACACAATGAGCACACATACAACCTGTCTACCACTTGGAGGATGTTAGTTTCCACTAACAGCTTGCAATGCAATTTGTTAGGTACTCGTCCCTCCCACTGTCGAAGAAGTCTTTCCTCCATGGGAGGGGACCTAACACTAACTAAAACCTACCTATGCATATGCATAGCCTGGGCGCGCTACCAGTAAAATTAAGAATTGCGCAGAAAAAGTGGGATCAGCGCATCACCAGGCCGCCTCTGAATGGCCTCAGCTCAGAGATGCGCTGAGCCCCCCCAGAAACTACAAAACGCACCTTGAACCCAAACAGAGGCTCTGCATATACACCAAAGAAAAACTAACAAGTGGGAGCAGCTGACCAGAATTAAATCAAACATAGCAAAGAAATGAACAGCGCTACTTAAAAACAGATGAATGCTTACCTGCAAAAAAGTGCAGACCCCACTCATGGGATACAAATACACAATGAGCACACATACAACCTGTCTACCACTTGGAGGATGTTAGTTTCCACTAACAGCTTGCAATGCAATTTGTTAGGTACTCGTCCCTCCCACTGTCGAAGAAGTCTTTCCTCCATGGGAGGGGACCTAACACTAACTAAAACCTACCTATGCATATGCATAGCCTGCGCGCGCTACCAGTAAAATTAAGAATTGCACAGAAAAAATGGGATCATCGCATCACCAGGCCGCCTCTGAATGGCCTCAGCTCAGAGATGCGCTGAGCCCCCCCAGGAACTACAAAACACACCTTGAACCCAAACAGAGGCTCTACATATACACCAAAGAAAAACTAACAAGTGGGAGCAGCTGACCAGAATTAAATCAAACATAGCAAAGAAATGAAACGAATGAACAGCGCTACTTAAAAACAGATGAATGCTTACCTGCAAAAAAATGCAGACCCCACTCATGGGATACAAATACACAATGAGCACACATACAACCTGTCTACCACTTGGAGGATGTTAGTTTCCACTAACAGCTTGCAATGCAATTTGTTAGGTACTCGTCCCTCCCACTGTCGAAGAAGTCTTTCCTCCATGGGAGGGGACCTAACACTAACTAAAACCTACCTATGCATATGCATAGCCTGGGCGCGCTACCAGTAAAATTAAGAATTGCGCAGAAAAAGTGGGATCAGCGCATCACCAGGCCGCCTCTGAATGGCCTCAGCTCAGAGATGCGCTGAGCCCCCCCAGGAACTACAAAACGCACCTTGAACCCAAACAGAGGCTCTGCATATACACCAAAGAAAAACTAACAAGTGGGAGCAGCTGACCAGAATTAAATCAAACATAGCAAAGAAATGAACAGCGCTACTTAAAAACAGATGAATGCTTACCTGCAAAAAAGTGCAGACCCCACTCATGGGATACAAATACACAATGAGAACACATACAACCTGTCTACCACTTGGAGGATGTTAGTTTCCACTAACAGCTTGCAATGCAATTTGTTAGGTTCTCGTCCCTCCCACTGTCGAAGAAGTCTTTCCTCCATGGGAGGGGACCTAACACTAACTAAAACCTACCTATGCATATGCATAGCCTGGGCGCGCTACCAGTAAAATTAAAAATTGCGCAGAAAAAGTGGGATCAGCGCATCACCAGGCCGCCTCTGAATGGCCTCAGCTCAGAGATGCGCTGAGCCCCCCCAGGAACTACAAAACGCACCTTGAACCCAAACAGAGGCTCTGCATATACACCAAAGAAAAACTAACAAGTGGGAGCAGCTGACCAGAATTAAATCAAACATAGCAAAGAAATGAACAGCGCTACTTAAAAACAGATGAATGCTTACCTGCAAAAAAGTGCAGACCCCACTCATGGGATACAAATACACAATGAGCACACATACAACCTGTCTACCACTTGGAGGATGTTAGTTTCCACTAACAGCTTGCAATGCAATTTGTTAGGTACTCGTCCCTCCCACTGTCGAAGAAGTCTTTCCTCCATGGGAGGGGACCTAACACTAACTAAAACCTACCTATGCATATGCATAGCCTGGGCGCGCTACCAGATACAAATACACAATGTGCTCATTGTGTATTTGTATCCCATGAGTGGGGTCTGCACTTTTTTGCAGGTAAGCATTCATCTGTTTTTAAGTAGCGCTGTTCATTTCTTTGCTATGTTTGATTTAATTCTGGTCAGCTGCTCCCACTTGTTAGTTTTTCTTTGGTGTATATGCAGAGCCTCTGTTTGGGTTCAAGGTGCGTTTTGTAGTTCCTGGGGGGGCTCAGCGCATCTCTGAGCTGAGGCCATTCAGAGGCGGCCTGGTAATGCGCTGATCCCACTTTTTCTGCGCAATAAAATTGATTCATGTTTGTGGCAGTAATATAACAAAATGTGGAAAACTTCAAGGGGGTCGAATACTTTTGCAAACCACTGTTATATAGGATCCCAACCAGATACAAATAGTGTTTTGTAGCATCAACGGTGCTTGCCGCTGCTTTTTCAGGCCTCTGAGGTGTGCATCGGTGGTGGGTCCACACATGGTCAGACCATATTGGTGGCAGACACGATCAGCATAGGCTGATGCTGGGCGATCGTGTAGTGCAATAACCTTGTGGTGACTAGTGGAATATTGTGAGAAGGAGCACTCCCTCCTGTTTCTTGTGTGTTTTTAATAATTTTAATAGGGTTTAAGCTACTGACCAACTGTCTGCCTTGTACCAATAAAGCTTTTTCATGATGCACACTTGGCTTTATATTTTGGTTAAAATGATATTTTCCCCAGAATAAATCGTATCAATCCCCGGAGCAATACACCTATACCCCAAAACACATACAGAATCCCTTTCCCACCCCTTGCCCTCTCCCAGCTCAGATCTGGTGAAAAAATAACTGTTAACACATACTTTACATCATGGCACGGGCATTGCATAACAATCAACTAGTATATAAAGAGTTCACATAAAGCTGGAGAAGGCGTAACCAAACCTGAACAAAAATAACTTAGCAAAGTCTTAAACAGTTTCATCGGGGTTTTCTCCCCTAAGAGGGGTAGATGCGGCTTGAGTCCACCATCTTCACTCCTATATACCCCGGTTGTCGGTGAAACATAACTTGCTATAAAGTAAAACCTTTCTAAACATTATACTGCGGGGTTATGTGGCACAATGTCCTCTAGCAATGGGATAGAGCAAAGTATTTGCCCATAGAAAATTCCAGAGAACGAACGGATATAGCTGAGTCTCCACTTGCCATATCAAGGTATTTAAGGCACCAGACATCGTTAAGTAAGAACAGGGGCGCCTGTTGCCATAGGCAATATAGGCAGTCGCTTGGGGCAGAGTTCAGTCATAAGGCGCAGCTGCGGCCGCCTGCAGCTACTACTGTATATTTTATTTCTGTCCCCGTCCTCCTATCAGCAGCGCAGCCAGCAGCCATCTGGGTGATGATACACGTGAGCGCAGCGTGCTACCGCACTCACGTCTCTCCCCTCCGCCCCCTGTAGCTGGCCGGCCAATAGATAGGGAGGAAGGCTCTGCTCCACGCCTCTCCTCCTCTAACCAGCCACAGACACAGTGTTTACTGTGTGTAGCCGCGCCCCCTAACCCCGCCCACCTCCAGTCATGCCTGGAGTTACGTAGATGCCAGGCTGGACTTTGCTGACCTCTCTGGCCCCTTACTTTAGGAGATGGCCAGTCTGTGCCCCCCTGCATCCCCCCTGGTGGACAGCAGAGTGGGAGAGAAGAGAGCCAGCTTCAGCCAGAGGGACAAGGTCAGAAGCACCAGCGCAGCAGTGTGTGTTATCTGACAGGAAGGCTCACTTGAGCAGAGAGAGTTGTGTGAGACGACCCCCCTCGCCGCTCTGATTACAGGAGCAGAGAAACAGACACGCTGAAGAAGGTAATAAACCTGTAAAGTTCGTGTGTCTGACTGCTCTGTGTGATTTCTCAGCTGGACTCTGTTCCCATACACTCCATCTCCCTCCCCCTCTCCCCCTCCCTTCCCCAAGTGCTTCAACATGCCCCTTCAAACAGGATCACCTGTGGTGAGACACATCTGTCTCTCACTCATTAACATCTCCTCCATTTTCCAACATCTCTTCTTCTATCTACTTATTTTCTTTCCCACTCTCCCTTTCCTGTACCCAGGGGTGCGTGTGAAACGCTGCCTACATTACAATTAATTTCTGGTGAAACGCTGCGCACATTACGATTATTTTCTGGTGAAAAATTGCCACATTACGATTATTTTCTGGAGAAACATTGGCGCATTATGATTATTTTCTAGTGAAACATTGCCGCATTACGATTATTTTTTAGTGAAACTTTGGCGCATTACGTGTATTTTCTGGTGAAACACTGTGCACATTACAATGTTTTTCTGTTGAAAGATTGCTGCATTACGATTATTTTCTGTTGAAAGATTGCTGCATTACGATTATTTTCTGGTGATAGATTGCTGCATTACGATTATTTTCTGGTGATAGATTGCTGCATTACGATTATTTTCTTGTGATAGAGTGCTGCATTACGATTATTTTCTTGTGATAGAGTGCTGCATTACGATTATTTTCTTGTGATAGAGTGCTGCATTACGATTATTTTCTGGTGATAGATTGCTGCATTACGATTATTTTCTGGTGATAGATTGCTGCATTACGATTATTTTCTGTTGAAAGATTGCTGCATTATGATTATTTTCTGGTGAGAGAGTGCTGCATTACGATTATTTGCTGCATTACAATTATTTTATGGTGAAACACTGCTGCATTATGATTATTTTATGGTAAAACATTGCTGCATTACGATTATTTTCGGGGGGGGGGGGGGGGGGGGGCGCCACAGCTTTTCTCGCCTGGAGTGACAAAATGGCTAGAGTCACCCCTGAGTAAGAATAGTAACCTCATTTTAAGTAGACAAGTCCTGAGAGACAAGATCCATGGCATCCGAAGGGGCCTCAAAGAAGTGTGTCTTCCCCTATAGACAACCCTTAAACGGGCAGGATAAGACAGAGTAGGGAACGTTCTTGTTCCGCAGTTTTTTTCTTTACCTCTATAAAGGTAGCCCTCAGGGGTGCTCAGCAGGACCCCAAATGCGAAGTTTACCCAAAATTTCGGGCGATTTTTCAGGTTTGCCGAATGCAAACCCGAACCCGAAGAATTCAATTCATGGCGAATCCGAATGCGAAGTTTCCCGAATGTGCGCTCTCGAATTCGGCCGGATGGCACGGTGGGTTCAGTTTCGGCTTCAGGATTCGGGGATGACGTCATTGGGCCAATCAGAAGTCCTCCAGCCGAGGACCTGGCAACCCTAGCAACCAATCAGAGGAGGGGAGCCTGGCCCTCCGCTCCTCTATATAAGGTGGCGGCCATCTTGCGGAGCCACGCACTTGTGTGTGTAACGAGTGGCGGGGATTCCGCTGTGACAGAGAGTGGCGTGACCGCAGCTGCTACCCCCGCCGCTCAGACTTCCAGGACGCCGCGTGCAGGTCTCTCCGCCGCGCATAGACTTAGGGCTACGTGCGCGCCCAGCGGCAGGACCTTTATTCTTTGAGGAGGCGCATCAGCTGACCTGCAGGTCGTCTGACGTCACTGGGCAAGCTCCTCGCTCCTGATTGGCCAGACTGGTCTGGGCAGGCTGTGGATTGTCTGTCAGTATAAAAGACTTGAGCTGTCAGTAGCTCATTGTCTGTTGTTGCGAATACTTCGTGTTAGCGCTCAGACCTTTGATAGCTGTAACCAGTAGTGAAAAACATATCTATTGTATTTATCTGTGTATGACTCTTTGCTTGTTCTGACTACTCTCTCTGCCTTGTGATTCTGTACTTCTGCCCATCTGATCTTGTTGCCGAATTCTGCCTGAACTTCACTCTGAGCCTGCCTGTCGATTCTGTACCTTATCTGCCCGATTGTTGCCTACCTGATCTGTCTGACCGCTCTCACTCACCAGTGGGCCCTCGCCACTGGTGAGGTTTCTCTTTAGATCCTGTCAGTAACCTCCCTCGCCACCAGTGAGGTTACCACTGAGGTTCTATCAGTAACATACTGTTTGCACCAATCACTTCACCTTGTGCAATAAAGCTAGAGACTTCTGTCTCTTCTATTATACCTCTTGCTTTCTATATCTGTATTATTGGTGATTCTGCAGATCATCAAATAATCAGATATAGTATCTGCTTTATTGGTGATACTGCAGATCACCACATAATCAGAGATTTGAATCCCGCTGACATAGTTTGTTGCATAACAACAGACCAACAATATGGATGCACTGTGTAATCGGGTCCAGGCTCTGACCGAGGCAGTGAACAATCTGACTGCTACGGTCAACACGCAACAGACACAACTTAATCAATTGTCTGAAGCAGTGTACGCCTTACAGAACCCTACTGTACCAGTGCCATCCCTTCCTGTTATGGAGCCGAGAATACCTCTCCCGGAGAAATTCTCGGGTCACAGGTCAGATTTCCGGAACTTTCGGAATCGTTGCATGTCTTATTTTGAGTTGCGGCCCATATCTTCTGGTTCAGAACTACGGAGGGTCACCTTTATCAAAACTTTATTATCAGGAGACTTCCAGACGTGGGCTTACAGTCTACCTGAAGGTCATGAAGCGCTGTCTTCTGTTCAAGGTTTTTTTGTTTCTATGGCAGTCATTTATGATGACCCCGACATTGCGGTTATAGCCGAAAGAAAGTTGAAGACCCTCCGTCAGGGACATAATACTGTCGAAACTTATGCTGCAGAGTTTAGGAGGTGGGCAGTTTCAGCTAGATGGGGACAATTTGCTTTATTAGATTGTTTTTTGACAGGTCTGTCAGACTCAGTTTCAGATGTGATGCTCAGTCATCCCGAACCCAAAACTGTGGATGAAACGATCTTATTGGCGGTCAAAGTTGATCGCCGTATTCGGTATCAAAAACAGAGCAGATCCAGGGGCTTTTTCTTGCAACATCATGTTATGAGTTTGAGTTCTTATCTTCGGGACAGTATGGACCTCTTGAAGGTCCTGAAAGGTCTGGTTGTACCGCAAGGGACTATATAAGTAAGTTTTGATGTTGAGTCATTATATACCAATATTACACATGAGTGGGCTTTAAGAGCTATCAATTACTTTTTAGAGACAGAGGACAGTCAACAAGGGGAGTTGAAAACCTTCATTCTACATCTAACTAATTTTGTTCTGGGACATAACTATTTTGTTTTTGACAACTCCTACTACAAGCAAGTGTGTGGCGTTGCGATGGGCGCTAAATGCACGCCATCAGTGGCTAACCTTTTTCTGGGCCTCTGGGAGAAGGAAATCGTGTTTGGACAGGACCCAGAAATATCACCCTCACATATTAGGTTGGCACAGATTTATAGACAATATTTTTATGCTGTGGGATGGGCCTCTGGAACTATGTGATAAATTTTCGAATGCCCTAAACCATAATTTATTTATTTATTTATTTATTGTATTTATAAAGCGCCAACATATTACGCAGCGCTGACATGGATATGAATATCTTTTTGACCAGACATTTTTCTTTTTCAGAGATTGCATTTCTGGATATTAAAATCAAAGTCGGTAGTGAAGGCCATTTACAAACAGACCTGTTTCGTAAGCAGACAGCAGTGAATTCATTATTGCACTATAAAAGTACCCACACAAGGTCATTACGTGACAATATTCCTACAGGTCAATTTTTGAGGATTCGCTGGATTTGTTCTGATGAAGCTGATATCTCTTTGCAGGCACAAAATCTCACAAAACGTTTTAAAGAAAGGGGTATCCCAGGAGAGTCATTTCCAAAGCATACCAGCGAGCCAAGTCCCATACACGTGATGATTTACTTCATACTACACAGAGGACTTCTGATACAATGGTGAGACTTAGTACAATGTATAACAATCAGTGGAAATAAATTTACAGGATTCTTAATCATACCTGGCCTATTTTGCAGTCAGACGTGACCGTGGCAAAATTCATTAGTCCTCATGCATCCATCTCAGCAAGGAAATGCCTGACTCTTAAGGACAAACTTTGTACGAGCCACTATAAGAATGTGGATAGGAGAAGACATGCAGGCTCCCTTCGGGGTAGTCACCCCTGTGGGGACTGTAATGTATGCAGGTATATGCGTCCTTGTATGGAAATTGGAACATGTAGGGGAACTAGGAACTATAAAGTTAACAAATTCATTAACTGCAAAAGTGCAGGAGTGATATATGCTATAACTTGTCCATGCCAAAAAAATGTATGTTGGCCAAACGAAGAACATGTTAAAAACCCGAATACAGCAACACCTTTCAAATATTAGGCTGGCCTTGAAACATCGAGAGGCAGGAAAAACACTTACCTCAGTAGCATTACACTTTCTGGAGGAGCATCATGGTTCCTGCAGGGGTTTAACTGTCTGTGGTATAGAGCAGGTCAAGTTGAATATAAGAGGTGGTGACATAGTAAAACAACTCCTTAGAAGAGAGGCAAGGTGGATTTGCCAGCTTAATAGTTTGTCACCAATTGGTTTAAATGAAGAAATAGACTGGTCTGGATTTCTGGGATAAATTTCAGGTTGATAGATATCCTTAATTGGTCATCTTGCATGTGTATATGTGTTTCCCCTTGTGTGTTAAATCAGGGATATATATTTATACACTCTCTTCTTCTTTTTACATGCAAAAGTATAATAGTCCCCATTGATTGATGTTATGGACTACTGTGTTATGAACAATACTTTCCTTACTGTTTGGACTTTTGACCATTATTTTGGACTCGATCTTTGGAGATCCCCTTGGAATGGACTAGAAATCTTTTTGGGACAGTGATCTGTGATGAAACATTGGACTTTGGAGTTATCTTCCTTTCCTTGTTGTCTGCTCTGGGCTGCAAGGATAATGAACTTTAGAGGTTGCTTCCCCTTTAAGATCTAACTGTTCGTTATTATAATCCATCTAGAGCTGAAGGATTTGTTGATAATAATGTGGGGTTAATACCCCTTGAAGTATTGCATTGTCTATGTATTTATGAATTTAGAATGTATTATTAATAATGTTTAACATCAATAGTTGAATTGCCTTAAAAATTCTACATTATGGTCTTGGTGATGGTACTTTTGTGATGAGGACCTTATGGGAGTAAGCTTTGTCTATATTTCTTTCTTTTTTCCTTTGGTTCTTTTTAATATTACCCATTGCCTGATGCTCTGCGCGGCTCCTTGTAGTGGATGGCAGTTTTCGGCCACTTAGATAATTAGATGTTCCTATAATTGGATGTTCCTATAGCCTTCTATAAGATGGCTGCATAATACAATGACCTTTAATACACTGCGCATGACTGCACTGTAATACATACCTTTGCTTCCGCGTTTCAGCATGGTCTGCGAGATCCTGGCCTCCACTGACGTTGTTTCCGCTCTGAGTGACGTCATTTCCGGGGGCGTCTTGCCTCTCGCGATCATCCTCCAATACTATTTAAACAGCACTGATGTCTCCCTCCTTCCTTGAAAAAGCGGGGTAACGCCTGCGAAACTAGTGGGTCCATTTGAGGGAACCCTCTGCCTCTTTCTGCCTTCACCTTGCCTGTCTCCTACCTACCATCACTGGGCTAAGTATATCTCCTTATTTCACTATGGACTGCCACAGTAGTTTCACTGGTCCTGCCTATCACTAATTGTGTCACCATTTTTCAGGGTAAATTGTTTTTTATTCATATATTTCAGGAATTTTGTGCAATTGGGTGTATATTTTTGTTTATTTATTCATTAAGCACAAGTTATATGACAAGGGAACTTTGTCTCTATTTTTCACACACTTCATATTTACGCTGAACCCGGGTTCTTTCCGATTAGGGCACAGTTCCTGAGCCCTTTGAGGATAATTTTTATTATTAGATACAGGTGGTTTGTAAACTTTTATATATGCATGGTGAGAATGTTTTTGGCATATGTATTTCTCTGGCAGAGAGTTGAGACATGGGGGTTATTGTGTGTATTTTAATTGATTTTAATCATGAATGTTTTGTGAAGTGTACCCTATATAGAACTTTTTGTAACAATAAATATTACTATTTTTGATAAATTTCAATACATTATCCTGAGTGGTGCTTTTTAAAGGGTTTCTTTTCTCTTCTATGGTATATACATGTTGTTGGACCCTAGCACACTGCAGGCATATACAGGTGTTGCAGACACATTTCTTCATATTAGATCCAGGGGCTCTGTTAGAACCGTTTCCCTTTCTGGGTCCACTCCTATGTCCCAAGATAAACCAATGCAGATCGGCCATTCCAGGTTGTCAGAGATGGAGAAGAACAGGAGAAGAAGAAAGGGTCATGTGGTGCAAAATTGTCCAAGAAAGGCAGAAAACTCCTCCGCCTAGGTGTAGTTAGAGGTACTACCCTAGGCGAGCCAGTTTTACCTCTATCTGATGAAAGACTATTACTGCCTTGTTCCATAACTTGGAAAGATCAAGTTATATCTACCCAAGCATTTATTAATTCTGGCTCGGCAGCTAATTTTATTGATCTTGCTATCGCCCGTGAATGGGGTATTCCTAATATTCCGTTAGACAGACACATTTTTGTTACCGCCGTTGATGACTCTCCTTTACAGGGTAGACAGCCTCTCTCTCAGACACCTGTTCTTTCATGTCATGTGGGGGGGGGGTGTCCACAGGGAAGAATTTCAATTTTTTGTGTTAAAAATGGCCACTTCTACAGTGATTCTTGGAATGCCTTGGTTGAGAAAACACTCCCCTCAGATTGACTGGAGTTCCGGCCAACTGTTAAGCTGGTCTCCATATTGTTATCATCATTGTATGGAGAGAGTTACTGTGTGTGCTACCAAGATTCGTGTAGAAGGTGAACCACCCCAGTTTTCTGATTTTTCAGATGTGTTTTGTCCCGAATCGGCAGATAAATTCCCTCCGCATCGGCGTTTTGATTGCCCTATTGAACTGAGGCCTGGTACCATGCCCCCCAGAGGTCATGTATATAACCTTTCTGGTCCAGAGAAAACCGCTATGAAAGAGTGCATTAAAGAGAATCTTGCTAAAGGCTTTATTCGGCCTTCTAAGTCCCCAGCAGGGGCAGGATTTTTCTTTGTTCAGAAGAAGGATAGTGGATTACGGCCCTGTATCGATTACAGGGAACTTAACAAAATTACCATAAAAAATCGTTATCCACTTCCTCTGATTGACGATTTGTTTTCACAAATCACCAATGCCAGTGTTTTCTCAAAATTGGACCTACGAGGAGCATATAATCTTGTTCGCATCCGAAAGGGTGACGAGTGGAAGACGGCATTTAACACACCCGATGGGCACTACGAATACCTCGTTATGCCCTTCGGGTTGTGTAATGCTCCTGCCGTCTTTCAAGAACTCGTTAATGAGATTTTTAGGGAAGTATTGGGCCATTTTGTTTTAGTCTATTAAGATGACATTCTGATCTATTCCAAGAGTGTCTCAGAACATCGGGAACATGTTAGATTCGTCTTGCAGAAGCTCAGACAGAACAGTCTGTATGCTAAACTCGAGAAATGCATCTTCAAAGTAACTGAGGTAACTTTTCTGGGGTACATAATTTCTACCTCAGGTTTGACCATGGACCCTTAAAAAGGTCTCGGCAGTCCTGGAATGGCCTCAACCCATCGGGTTAAAGGCACTCCAGAGATTTCTGGGATTCGCTAATTATTACAGGAAATTTATTAAGGGATTCTCCTCAGTAGTGTCCCCACTTACTGACCTCACTAAGAAAGGGGCTGAAACTTACAATTGGTCAGATGAGGCTCAATCAGCCTTCTCATTGCTGAAAAACTTGTTTTGCTCCGCCCCTATCCTTCGTCATGTAGATGTCAGCTGTCCCTTTATTGTGGAGGTGGATGCCTCCGAGGTAGGGGTGGGAGCAGTCCTATCTCAGCATTCGGGTTATCAGGGCCGTCTACAACCGTGTGCATTCTTTTCCCACAAGTTTTCTCCTGCAGAAAAGAATTATGATATCGGGAACAGAGAGCTCTTGGCAATTAAACTAGCTTTCGAGGAGTGGCGTCATTGGTTGGAGGGAGCTGAGCATGTGATTACAGAGTATACAGATCATAAGAACCTAGAGTACATTGAGCGGGCTAAAAGACTCAACCCCAGACAAGCTCGCTGGTCTCTGTTCTTCTCTAGGTTCAGACTTATAATTACATATAAACCTGGAAACAAAAACATTAAGGCTGATGTTCTATCCAGGTGTTTCGAACCCGAGACTGCTCAACCCTCAGACCCCGTGAATATCTTGCCTGACAATGTGGTGCTGGCTATATCCAAATTACAATCACTGTCTATCTCACCCTTTTGCTTTACGGTCCCACACCATTGAAATAAGGGGGGTCACAGCAACCAAACTAACTGCAACAACTTAATGAATGCGACCACCTTGGGGATACCACAAAATATCAAACAGCTTTATTATTCTCACAATTGCATATACATGAAATCTCCATCCTAAAAACAATTAAAATAACATGTGGAGCGCTCCGTTCATGCACAACCCAGCATACCACAGACACCCCTCAACCACACTGGTACCGGTACCAATTACGATAACCTCAGAGTGGGGAGACAGAGGTAGACAGGTTTACTGCATAGACTTCCTCCTCAGCTCACTAGGGATTCCTATGTTTGTTCAAAAAACTTCACTTTACTGGATACACAGCGGTCGTTATCTCACCAGTCCCACGGCGCTGCTCCGGTCAGGATTCCCGGGTATCCATGTAATGGTTCTCTTCGCTCACCAGCCTCTCGACCCATCTGGCACCTGGCTCTTCTACTGACCACATATGCTATTGCTCCGTTGTTATTGCCTGATGAAGCGGGATCAAACCTGCGAAACGCGTTGCATATTTGGAGTTCATAAATAAAATATATTGACTGTGTTTACTACAGTCGTTGTGTGTCTACTTGGAGGAGGTAAGTCCACCACTACCTCCTCTATTTACCAAGAATTTGGTTTTTAAGTAGTGTTGGGCGAACAGTGTTCGCCACTGTTCGGGTTCGCCCGGATTTTGGGCTGTTCGAGTTCGGTTCGGGCTATGCCGGACACCTCGTGGTGTTCGACCATGCGTTCGGCCATTCGGTCGAACGTATGTTCGGCCTGACAGCGCATGGCAGAACGTTCCCCGAACGTTCGGCTCGCGCTGTGATTGGCTGAGCGGGTCACGTGGTTCGGGCTCGAACACGCGGCTCGCACTGCGATTGACCGAGCGGGTCACGTGGTTCGGGTAAATAAATACCCGAACCACGTAATTTCTCCGCCACTTGAAGTTGGGTTTAGCTTTGGGTAGGCAGGCAGGTTAGACTCTCTCACCAGCTAGGCTAGCCAGGCCCCCCCCAGCCTCCTAGTCATACTACTGTAGTGCCACTCAGCGTGCTTGTACTGCTGGGATCAGTAGTACTTCCGCCACCAGTATATAGCATTGTCTATTTGCCACTGTACTGCCAGTCAGCGTGTATTTCTGGGATCAGTAGTACTTCCGCCACCAGTATATAGCATTGTCTATTGCCACTGTACTGCCAGTCAGCGTGTACTGCTGGGATCAGTAGTACTTCCGTCCGTCACCAGTGTATAGCATACTATATAGCATTGTCTTATTGCCACTGTACTGCCACAGTCAGCGTGTACTGCTGGGATCAGTAGTACTTCCGTCCGTCACCAGTATATAGCATACTATATAGCATTGTCTTATTGCCACTGTATTGCCAAAGTCAGCGTGTACTGCTGGGATCAGTAGTACTTCCGTCCGTCACCAGTATATACTATATAGCATTGTCTTATTGCCACTGTACTGCCACAGTCAGCGTGTACTGCTGGGATCAGTAGTACTTCCGTCCGTCACCAGTGTATAACATACTATATAGCATTGTCTTATTGCCACTGTACTGCCAGTCAGTGTGCGTGTACTGCTGGGATCAGTACAACCATAATGAAGAAATCCAGTGAAAGAGGGAGGGGCAATGGAAGAGGTGTTTCCCCTGACGGTTCACGTAGAGGCCGCAGTGGAGCACCTAAGAAAACCCACTCAATACCACCCATGTGTGCCAGACAAACAACCCTCACTAATCCACAAGAGCAGGACCGGATAATGAATTGGTTGACCTCTCAAGCGTCCAGCAGCGGGTTAAGCAGCAGCAGCACCAGCACATCCTTGTCACGCACGAGGTCCTCTGCCAGTTACAAGGAGTCAGTGGGCACAAAGGTGACACAACCAGCAGCTACACCATGCACACAATGGCCAAATAACCAGTCCGAACAATTATTTCCGGACACAATGGGCTCTTTGGAGGAGCTATTCCCACTCCTACCCCCACAAACAATGGAACAGCCAGAAATGTTGTGCCCGGATTCACAACCATTGTGCGAGGAAACTGCACCACTCATTGAAATGCAAGGCGAGGACGAAGACACCCAAATCCCTGAGCAATGTGCGCAGGAATTGGAATTGCAGGGGGTCCACCAAGAACATATTGAAGACATGGGAGTGAGGTGCGCAGAGGGTGTTCTGGGGAGCTCTAGTCCACTGCACACAGACACAGTCACAGATGAGGAGATGGAAGAGGAGGTTTTGGACGATGTGGACACAGACCCGGATTATCGAGTAGTACCTCGCTGTCGGGATAGCAGCAGTACAGATGAGTCTGTTGCAGAACCCACTGCTGCAAGAGTTCGCCGTGTGCCACAAAGTAGGCGGGGTATTTTGGACACAACAGGCGTAGCCGTAGAAGTGAGACGCCAAACAGGCACGAAGCAAACTCGCCAGCAAAGCAGGAGCTCAAAAGTCTGGGCTTTCTTTGAAGACTGCAGGGTGGATGTTACCATGGTGATTTGCAAGTGTGCAGGACCCGACTGAGCAGGGGGAAAAATGTCAACAACCTCTCCACCACCAGCATGCGCCGCCACATTGTAGCCAAACATAGCACTCTGTGGTCAAACACGCAAGGCCAGGGTAGCGTCTCGCTTCCAGCCCCCAGCAACACTGCCTCCGTTGTCACCAGACCCTCCTCAGCAGCAGCCCAGCCATTACGTGGTGCACAAACATCCGTAGTAGACGACGATGTCAGTTTCCACAACAGTCCTCTTGACGTTTCCCAGTCTTCAACGACCACGACAACAACAACCAACTGTCCTTCAGTGTGCGATCCTACGGTTCAGTTGTCCGTCCCGGAGATGTTTGAGCGCAAGAGAAAATTGCCAGCAAATGACCCCCGGGCCGTGGCACTAACAGCCAGCATAGCCAAGTTTGTGGCCTGCGAAATGCTGCCATATCGCGTGGTGGAGACAAACAGCTTCAAGCGCATGATGGCGCTTGCCATCCCACGTTACGTGGTTCCCAGCCGATACTATTTTGCGCGGTCTGCAGTGCCAGCGTTACATGAGCACGTGGTTAGCAAAATAACCAGAAGCTTGAAAAATGCCGTTGCCTGCAAGGTTCACCTCACCACAGACACCTGGACGAGTGCCTTTGGCCAGGGTCGATACATCTCCCTGACAGCGCACTGGGTGAACCTTGTGGAGCCTTTCAGTGACTCCTCCTCACCGGCTACGGCGCGGGTGTTGCCCACGCCGCAAACTGCTGGACCGGCGTCCCTCAGAGGCACCAATCTCGACTCTGACTCCTTCTCCTCCAACGCCTCTCAAAGCTGTACCTCATCCGGCATCGGTAACCCAGCAATAGGGTCGTCGTGGAAGCAGTGCAGCACAGCTGTTGCCATGCGTCAGCAAGCCTTACTGAAGCTGATCTGCCTTGGAGATAAGCAGCACACAGGTGAAGAAATTTGGAAGGGAATCAAGGAACAGACCGATTTGTGGCTGGCACCGCTGGACCTGAAACCAGGCATGGTTGTGTGTGACAATGGGAGCAATCTCATTCTCGCTTTAAAGTTGTCTAAGCTGAGACACATCCCTTGCCTGGCACACGTTATGAACCTAGTTGTTCAACGGTTCCTGAGGACATACCCAGGCGTGGCAGATCTTCTGCTGAAGGTGCGACGAGTGGCCAAATATTTCCGAAAGTCCAGTACCGCTTCGGTGGGACTCACCAAGATGCAGGAGTGGTTCAATCTACCGAACCATCGCTTGGTGTGTGATGTACCCACGCGCTGGAATTCGACGCTGCACATGCTAGCACGCTTTTGCGAGCAGAAGAGTGCAGTGGTCCAGTACATGACGGCGCAGTACCGAGGCGCATCCGGGCAGCTACCAAGCTTCTGTGGATCTGATTGGGCCACCATGTTGGACCTCTGCCAAGTCCTCCAAAATTTTGAGCAATCCACGTTGCTTGTGAGCGGTGACAACTCTTCAGTCAGCATTACGATACCACTGCTGTGTTTACTGAAGAGATCAATGTTGCGGATCAAGGAAGCCGCAGTCAGGATGCAAGTGGGGGAATCTCAAGAGGACAACGATCAGCGTGATGATGATACCAACATCAGACAATCTGCCTCAGGAAACGCTGGTCCTCCCAGCTATTCTGAAGAAGAGAACGAGGAACAGCTGGAGTTGGAGCAGGACTTGGATGCCCCCACTGCCGAGGGACAGAGCGGTGCACGTTGGACTTCCACGATTCAGCGGGAATGGACAGCAGAAGAAGACGAGGAAGAAGGTGGGCGACGGCGTGATGCTGGTGATGATGATGAGGGTGCGTCAAGCTCAGAAGAACATGATGAGGATTCTGTTAGGACTGTGGCAGACATGGCTCAATTCATGCTAGACTGCATTGAATGCGACCCGCGCGTTGTTCGAATTCTGGACGACGTGAATTACTGGGTTTATACCCTTCTTCCGGTACAAAGACAATGTTCCAAAACTCATTGGAGAAAGTGTCAGACAGGTCAAAATTGAAGAATACCAGCAGGCCCTTGTGGAGACATTAGAGAGGAGATTGACATCCTCCTCCTCCTCTAGCCAGTTCCACGCCGACAGACTGACTTCCGCAAACCCAGGACGAGGAGGGGAACAAAGAACGCAAGCTGCAGCTAGTGCCCACAAGGGAATTGTATCGGCAGTGTCCTTGGAGTGGCAAAATTTTCTGACACCCATGCAGCAGCCCACAGAACAGCAATCGCCCAGTTCCACCTCCAACACCGATCGCCTGCAGAAGATGGTCAAGGACTACATGTCAGATGGCGTAGCCGTGTTGAACAATCCATCTGCACCCTTCAATTATTGGGTCTCTAAGCTACACATCTGGCACGAACTGGCAATGTACGCAATAGAGGTGCTGGCTTGTCCTGCAGCCAGCGTTATGTCCGAACGATGTTTCAGTGCTGCCGGAGGCATCATTACAGATCGGCGTATCCGCCTCTCCACAGCAAATGCAGACCGGCTGACACAAATTAAAATGAATCAATCGTGGATTGGAAACGACTACGCAACACTCCCCGAGTCCGACCCCGACCAAGGACCATGAACATCTGTGATGGCTTAGCGTTGCCACTTTCCGTAATATCCCATTTCTATTTATTAATCACTGCATGGCGACAAAACTCATTGCTTTGCTTTGAAAATAATACAAGATTGTTGTTACCTGTGCCAAAAAAAACTGACATTTTCCGCATTTAAAAGACAATTTCCCTTTGAAACTTAAAAATCGTTTTTCTCAAAAACGATAAGGTCCTTTCGGAAAAAAATAGTTTCCTCTTATACCCACCCCCCCTGTCCACATACCCTGAAAATTTGGTCTATGTTACATGTAAGGAGGCTTTGCAAAGCAGGAAAGTTCGGGTCCCCATTGACTTCCATTATGTTCGGTGTTCGGCACGAATGTACCGAACATCGGGACACCGTTCGGCCGAACGTTCTCGAACCCAAACATCTGGATGTTCGCCCAACACTATTTTTAAGCTCATTTAGCTTCCTTTTATCCTTTTGGCGCCTCTGTTCTCCTGCATAATATTGAGTCCACCCTGGGTGGAGGGTTGAACCCCCTTTTTCTCATCTACAGTGAGCGACTTCTTATTCCTGAGTGGGGTCAGGAAAATCTCCCCACCTTACAGTGGTTGCCTAATGGTAACCCTGGTTTGTGAGTATTAATATTTACTCTATCTAGTAACCATTTACCAGTACATATTACACTATTGGGGCTCTTGGTGTTCCTTGTTTTTAACTCTAGAAACGTTATTAAAGACAGGAGACAAGCTTAGTGAATTGAGGCCATTGCTGCCTACCTGATCTGTCTGACCCCTCTCACTCACCAGTGGGCCCTCGCCACTGGTGAGGTTTCTCTTTAGATCCTGTCAGTAACCTCCCTCGCCACCAGTGAGGTTACCACTGAGGTTCTATCAGTAACATACTGTTTGCACCAATCACTTCACCTTGTGCAATAAAGCTAGAGACTTCTGTCTCATCTATTACACCTCTTGCTTTCTATATCTGTATTATTGGTGATTCTGCAGATCATCAAATAATCAGATATAGTGCATTATTGGTGATACTGCAGATCACCACATAATCAGAAATTTGAATCCCGCTGACATACTTTGTTACAAAAGGTTTTTGAAAAGAGGATAACCCCAAAAAGTTATTGATTCTGCAAAAGAAAATGCGATGAACACCCAGAGATCAGATCTATTGATCCATAGAGAGAAGGACAAAGGTAATAATAAGGGCAGAACTAGAATAATCAACACCTTCACAAATCAATCTGTTCATATTAAACATATTATTGAATGACATTGGTCTATTTTGCAATTTGACCCACAATTGAGAGATTATCTACCTGCAAGACCTAATTTTACCTACCGGAGAGGCAGGAACTTGGGTGACACCTTAACACACTCTCATCTCCAAAAGAAATCGATGGTACCAGATAAAAGACCTTTTAAAAAAACATGGCTGGGTTCCAGCCTTAAGGGAATGCATAAATGTGGAAGGTGCAAAGCTTATGTACATGTTGAAAAATGCTGCAGTTTCCAGGCCCCTAAAAACGGTAGAGTCTTTGATTTATATGATTTTTACAACTGTGAAACGGAAGGTGTGGTATATGCCATTAAATGTCCATGCCCATTAGTCTATATCGGTGAAACCACAAGAGCAATAAAAGTGAGAATTCTGGAACATCTGGGTGACATAAAGCATAAACGAAATACCTCTGTAGCTAAACACTTTTTGGAGAAACATGATGGTGACCCTACATTGCTCAAGCTTTGGGTAATTCAGCAATGCAAACTGGGGCCCCGCGGAGTTAATCTGGATCTCAAATTGAGACAACTTGAGTCCCAGTGGATTTATAGATTGGGAACTTTGAACCCTGGTGGCTTAAATGAGGGATTTACATATACTCCCTGTTTGTAACAGGGTATGCAATCTTTTCAGTCCTCCTCCATAGTCCATGTGCTGGACATTTTGTTTTCAAGGATTTTTATGTGCTCATGTTATTAATACCAATATAGGTATTTTTATTCTCTGACCCCTCCCCCCCCCCTTTCCAGCTTGTTGTCAAATATCTGGTATCAATTCAATTGCTTACTCACCCTATTTCTGAGTGTTTTTACATCCTGACCAATAGCAAGCGGCAGATTCCAATTATGCCCAATTTTCCCATTGTTTTGCTTTTCCTATTTGTAACTCTATAATGTTTCAACCTTCTATACATTGCTATACCAGTGTTGTTGCTAGGTAACCCCAGAGTCTATACTAGGATAATGATGGTGGGCGTGTTTGTTTACGTTTACACTCACTTCCACCCCTCTGTGATATGGATCTCTAGCGCGCATATATGCAACCACAGACGCATCACCGAACGCATTGCCGCCTATGATGACGCGGCGTTGAGTATATGCGACCGTTTTTGATGCATCTGATTGGTCAGAAAGATGGTCTGGTCTGTAACAAGGCAGCACATTGGCTACAGCGAACGGTGACCACATGATGCAGTTGGTATCAATGGCAAATTAGTATTTGTGATCCTGCAGTATTCAGCATGTCTTTTTATTATAAGTGCTTCCAGTTATGATGCCTGGTTGGATTATCATCTATATATATATATATATATATATATATATATATATATATATATATATATATATATATATATATATATCGATAGATATCAAATTAGGCAAGGTGTTTCAGTATCATCAAGGAGAAAGAAGGGGAAGTAAAGGGAAAATAAAATAAAAAATGTTCTGCTATCAGCAGACTGCAGATGCTAATGTTGCTATATTTTCCCATTGTTATGCTTTGCTTATTTGTAACTCTATTATGTGTCTACCTCCTATACATCGCTATACCAGTGTTGTTGCTAGGTGGTCCTGGAGTCCATACTAGGATAATGATGGTGGGATCGTTTGTTTGTGTTTACACTCACTTCCGCCCCTCTGTGATACGCATCTCTAGCACGCATGCATGCGGCCACAGAGACACATCACTGAACGCATTGTCGCATGTGATGACGCGGTGTCACGTATATGCAGCCGTTTTGACGCACCAGATTGGTCAGAAAGATGGTCTGATCTGCAACATGGCAGCACATTGGCTAAAGTGAACGGTCATCACATGATGCAGTTGGTATCAATGGGAAATGAGTATTTGCGATCCTGCAGTATTCAGCATTACTATAAGTGCTTCCAGTTTATGCCTGGTTTGATTATCATCATCTAAATAATATATATATATATATATATATATATATATATATATATCAAATTAGGCAGGGTGATTCAGTATTATCCAGTTTTCTTGTTTGTTTTTTCTTTATCTGCTATGTTTATAATGACATTCAATGTTGATTGGTGAGTTTCTTGATTGATGGCCTTCATGGCCAATCCTGGACAACATGGAGTGGGGGAATGTCAGGGTGTGTCCAGGGCTGTATTTAGGGTTTGGGCTCCCCTAGGCACCCCAAACCTACGGCGCCCCCCAGGAGAATGTTGGTGGCGCGCTTTGCGCGCCACGGCGAAAAATGGGCGTGGCCACAGAATGCAGTGGGCGTGCCCATAACACAGTGGGTGTGGCTAATTAAAATATCCTAGTAAGAGTGCAGCCCAAAGTCAGTGGGGCCATGGTTTCTCCCTGGGTATGAGTAAAGTGACCTTAAAAAAGCAAGTAGGAAATGTCCCCCCCCCCCAAAAAAAAACCCCACTCATTAGCCAGTGTTCTCTCGCATAAAATAGTGGTAGGTATTAGAGTATGAGCTCCCCTGAGAAAAGTCAGTAACATGACTGTTCTCTGCAAAGTGCTGCAGAATATGCCAGTGCTATATAAATACATAATAATATGGTAGGACATTAGACTATGGGAGAATTAGATTGTAAGCTCCTCAGAGGATAGTCAGTGACATGACTACGTACTCCGTGGAGTACTGCTGAAGATGTAAGTACAATATAGTACAGTGGTATGGCAGCATGATGGCGTAGTGCACAGGTGTCAAACTCCAGTCCTGGAGGGCCAGATCCGTGCCGGTGTTTATGATGGACTGTGAAAGAGAGGAATGGGTTCTACCTGATGGACCACACTTGTCCTGATTCAGATCCATCAATTCATTTGAGCTGTGTCAAAAATGTGTGAGGACCTCGGCCCTCGAAGGACCGGTTTGACATCCCTGGTGTAGTGGTTAGCACTCTCGCCTTGCAGCGCTGGGTTCCTGGTTCGAATCCTAGCCAGGTCAACATCTGCAAGGAGTTTGTATGTTCTCCCTTTGTCTGTGTGAGTTTCCTTAAGACACTCTGGTTTCCTCCCACATCCCAACAACATACGATGCCGATAAGTATAATGTTAATTGGCTTCCCCTAAAAATTGGCCCTAGACTACGATACATACATAGACATATGACTATGGTAAGGATTAGATTGTGAGCCCCTCTGTGGGACAGTTATGTGACAAAACAATACATACTGTGTACAGCGCTGCATAATATGTTGGTGCTATATAAATAATTAGTATAAGTACAGTAGCCAGGTCTATAGGTGTCCAAATGTAGACATACTATAGGTGTCCCCAGTATAGATATCCAGGTCTATAGGTATCCCCAGTTTAGGTAGTAGTCAGGGGCGTAACTAGAGATCACTGGGCTCGCTTGCGAGAATTTGGATGGCCCCCCCCCCCCCCCCCCCATAGGGTCCAAATAATCATAATGGGGCAGTGTTTCACCATAAAATAATCGCAATGTGTGCAGCATTTCAGCAGAGAATAATCACGAGTGCAACATTTCAGCAAAGAATAATCGCAATGTGGGCAACATTTCACCACAAAATAATCGCAATGTGGGCAGCATTTCACCAGAAAATAATCACAATGAGTGCAACATTTCAGCAAAGAATAATCGCAATGTGGGCAACATTTCACCAGAAAATAATCACAATGAGTGCAGCATTTCAGCAGAGAATAATTGCAATGTGGGCAACATTTCACCAGAAAATAATCACAATGTGGGCAGCATTTCAGCAGTAAATCACACAGTGGGCAGCATAACACCAGTGGGCTGGCTGAGTACCTGGCTGGGTGAGCTGGTAGTGGGCTGGCTGTGTAAGCAGTAGGCTGGCTGAGTAATTAATTGCAGTATTTGTATAGCGCCTTTCTCCTGTCGGACTCAAAGCACTTGTGAGGCAGCCACTAGAGCGCACTCAGTAGGCAGTAGCAGTGTTAAGGAGACTTGCCCAAGAAACTCCTTACTGAATAGGTGCTGGCTTACTGAACAGGCAGAGCCGAGATTTGAACCCAGGTCTCCTGTGTCAGAGGCAGAGCCCTTAACCTTTACACTATCCAGCCACTGCCTGGCTAAACGAGCGGGCAGTGGGCTGGGTACCAGGCTGCGCGAGCGGGCAGGCTGGGCGAGCGGGCAGTGGGTTGGCTGGGTACCTGGCTGGGCGAGCGGGCAGTGGACTGGCTTGGTACCTGGCTGGGCGAGCGGGCAGTGGGCTGGCTGGGCAAGCGGGCAGTGGGCTGGCTGGGCAAGCAGGCAGTGGGCTGGCTGGGTACGCGGGCTGGCTGGATACCTGGCTGGGCATGCGGGCTGGCTGGATACCTGGCTGGGCATGCGGGCAGTGGGCTGGCTGGGTACCTGGCTGGGCATGCAGTCAGTGGGCTTGCTGGGTACCTGGCTGGGCATGCAGGCAGTGGGCTGGCTGGGTACCTGGCTGGGCATGCAGGCAGTGGGCTTGCTGGGTACCTGGCTGGGCATGCAGGCAGTGGGCTGGCTGGGTACCTGGCTGGGCATGCAGGCAGTGGGCTGGTTAGGTACCTGGCTGGGCATGCGGGCTGGCTGGGTACCTGGCTGGGCATGCGGGCTGGCTGGGTACCTGGCTGGGCATGCGGGCTGGCTGGGTACCGGGCTGGCTGGGTACCTGGCTGGGCGTGCGGGCTGGCTGGGTACCTGGCTGGGCGTGCGAGCTGGCTGGGTACGTGGCTGGGCGTGCGGGCTGGCTGGGTACCTGGCTGGGCGTGCGGGCTGGCTGGGTACCTGGCTGGGCGTGTGGGATGGCTGGGTACCTGGCTGGGCGTGCGGGCTGGCTGGGTACCTGGCTGGGCGTGTGGGCTGGCTGGGTACCTGGCTGGGCGTGCGGGCTGGCTGGGTACCTGGCTGGCTGGGTACCTGGCTGGGCATGCGGGCTGGCTGGGTACCTGGCTGGGCAGCGGACTGGCTGGGTACCTGGCTGGGCAGCGGGCTGGCTGGGTACCTGGCTGGGCAGCGGGCTGGCTGGGTACCTGGCTGGGCAGCGGACTGGCTGGGTACCTGGCTGGGCAGCGGGCTGGCTGGGTACCTGGCTGGGCAGCGGGCTGGCTGGGTACCTGGCTGGGCATGCGGGCTGGCTGGGTACCTGGCTGGGCATGCGGGCTGGCTGGGTACCTGGCTGGGCAGTGGGCTGGCTGGGTACCTGGCTGGGCATGCGGGCTGGCTGGGTACCTGGCTGGGCAGCGGGCTGGCTGGGTATTGGGCTGGGCATGCGGGCTGGCTGGGTACCTGGCTGGGCGTGCGGGCTGGCTGGGTACCTGGCTGGGCATGCGGGCTGGCTGGGTACCTGGCTGGGCATGCGGGCTGGCTGGGTACCTGGCTGGGCATGCGGGCTGGCTGGGTACCTGGCTGGGCAGTGGGCTGGCTGGGTACCTGGCTGGGCATGCGGGCTGGCTGGTTACCTGGCTGGGCAGTGGGCTGGCTGGGTACCTGGCTGGGCATGCGGGCTGGCTGGGTACCTGGCTGGGCGTGCGGGCTGGCTGGGTACCTGGCTGGGCAGCGGGCTGGCTGGGTACCTGGCTGGGCAGCGGGCTGGCTGGGTACCTGGCTGGGCGTGCGGGCTGGCTGGGTACCTGGCTGGGCGTGCGGGCTGGCTGGGCGTGCGGGCTGGCTGGGTACCTGGCTGGCTGGGTATCTGGCTGGGCATGCGGGCTGGCTGGGTACCTGGCTGGGCAGCGGGCTGGCTGGGTACCTGGCTGAGCAGCGGGCTGGCTGGGTACCTGGCTGGGCATGCGGGCTGGCTGGGTACCTGGCTGGGCATGCGGGCTGGCTGGGTACCTGGCTGGGCATGCGGGCTGGCTGGGTACCTGGCTGGGCAGTGGGCTGGCTGGGTACCTGGCTGGGCATGCGGGCTGGCTGGGTACCTGGCTGGGCAGCGGGCTGGCTGGGTATCGAGCTGGGCAGCGGGCTGGCTGGGTACCTACCTGGCTGTGCGAGCTGGCTCCTGGCTGGGTAGCGGGGCTGCAGTTGCCAGCGGCTCCTTCGCGCTTCTCCCGACTCGCTCCCGCCCTCCAGCAGAGTGGCAGACATGATCCTGAACTCTGCATGCCGCCGCCTGGTCTAGTGACGTCATTAGACCAGGCGGCGGCATGCAGAGTTCAGGATCATGTCCTGGCCGGCCGCTGCCACTCTGCTGGAGGGCGGGGGTGAGCGAGCTCCCCTCATCTGTTGGTGCGCTCTCCGCCGCTCCCACCGCACCCCCCGCCCAACTAAAAAAAAAAAAAAATATTTTGGATTTTATTAATAAAAAAATAATAATAATAAAAAAAATAATAATAATTGAACTTTAGGTGCCCCCCCCCCCCCCGAGGACCCGCCCATGGCACCGGCCCACGGGTGCCTCTTAATAGATACGGCCCTGGGTGTGTCCTGCTTCTTCCCAGCAGCCCTCATTTGAAGTATAAAAGGACTGCAGGAAGGTCATGCTTTCATGGCTGCTACTATATAGCCATAATGCTATACTATGCACTGATTTTATTGTTTTTCTGAATGTATTTATACAGGGGCGCTTCTAGCCTTTTTGTCACTCCAGGCAAGAAATCCTGTGGTGCGCCCCCCCCCCCCCCCCATAAAAAATAAGCACACATTATCCTATATAATAATTGGCAAGTGTCTCTGCGTCCCATGTCCCTATGTCAGTGCTTTTGCGCTACCGCCCATGTGCCACACTGACAGCCATTGGGACAGGTCGAGGACAAGCAAGGGGGCAGGGTGGGCGGGTGTGGGCGCATGCGCGCTGACATACCGTGGTGACAGACCTAGAGACGTTTTTAAAAGGGCTTAGGTCGACTAGTAGAGGATATAAAGCATAACTATGAAATGGGGCCCTAGGCAAGATAACACATTTAACCCTTCACTGATGGTCACCTAGCTTATTTAGGGAGATTTGGTGGGGGCTAGCAATCGCCGGGCCCCTAGACTCTCTCCAGGCCCTAGGCAACTGCACATACAGCACACGCTGAAGCTATGCGCCTCAAAAACAGCACCCTCACTACAAGTCCCAACATCATGTCCCAACAGAACAAGTTAAGGTATCATGTCCTTCACATTTCAGGATCAGATTATCAAGTAAAACGGTATTCATTTCAGAATACTTTTTCACAAGCATTATGGGATATGTAAATATGTTACCGCCTGTTAGGATAGAACTGGAGTGGTTATATCATGACATTGAAATGCTACCATATTAATGTTTACTTTCCATGTACTTTTTATTTGAACTGGGCCCATCAAATGTGCTTCCTGCCATTTTTAAATGGCCCAGTACCAAACAGTATAGAATATGCAATTACGTTTATTGCATTTTATCAACTACAACACATCCCATTTGATAAAATGCCATGAAAATAATGTCATTAAATAAAAATTGCAATCAGCAGATAACATGGCCACCTCAAAACATGTTTGGGTATTAGATATCCTGTCCCCCACAGATCAAATGCAGATATCCTGCCCCCCCCCCCCCCACAGATCAAATGCAGATACCATGTCCCCCAAAGATCAAATGCAGATACCATGTCCCCCAAAGATCAAATGCAGTTACCATGTCCCCAAAGATCAAATGCAGATACCATGTCCCCCAAGATCAAATGCAGATACCATGTCCCCCAAAGATCAAATGCAGTTACCATGTCCCCAAAGATCAAATGCAGATACCATGTCCCCCAAAGATCAAATGCAGATACCATGTCCCCCAAAGATCAAATGCACTTACCCTGTCCCCCACAGATCAAATGCAGATATCATGTCCCCCACAGATCAAATGCAGTTATCATGTCCCCCCAGATCAAATGCAGTTACCATGTTCCCACAGATCAAATACAGATATCCTGTCCTCCACAGATCAAATGCAGCTATCCTGCCCCCCACAGGTCAAATGCAGATATCCTGTCACCACAGATTAAATGCAGATATCCTGTCCCCCACAGATTAAATGCAGATATCCTGTCCCCCACAGATCAAATGCAGCTACCATGTCCCCCAAAGATCAAATGCAGATACCATGTCCCCCCAGATCAAATGCAGTTACCATGTCCCCCCTGATCAAATGCAGATATCCTGTCCCCCCAGATCAAATGCAGATATCCTGTCCCCCGCAGATCAAATGCAGATATCCTGCCCCCTGCAGATCAAACGCAGATACCATGTCCCCAAAGATCAAATGCAGATATCCTGTCCCCCACAGATGAAATGCAGATATCCTGTCCCCCACAGATGAAATGCAGATACCATGTCCCCAAAGATCAAATGCAGATATCCTGTCTCCCACAGATGAAATGCAGATACCATGTCCCCAAAGATCAAATGCAGATATCCTGTCCCCCACAGATCAAATGCAGATACCATGTCCCCAAAGATCAAATGCAGATACCATGTCCTCACAGATCAAATGCAGATACCATGTCCCCACAGATCAAATGCAGATACCATGTCCCCACAGATCAAATGCAGATACCATGTCCCCACAGATCAAATGCAGATACCATGTCCCCATAGATCAAATGCAGATACCATGTCCCCACAGATCAAATGCAGATACCATGTCCCCACAGATCAAATGCAGATACCATGTCCCCACAGATCAAATGCAGATACCATGTCCCCACAGATCAATTGCATATATCCTGACCGCTGTGGGAGGCATCAAGGTGAGAAAGTTCACCTGTGGGTGCTGCTGAGAGGTGTGAGAGTTCATTGTGGCTGCTGCTGGGGGAAGAGTGCGGTTGAGGTGGCTGATATGGGGTGGGGGTGGGAGGTGGTCACTGTGGTTGCTGTAAGAGTGGGAAAGGGTTACTTGGTGCTCCCAAGGCGTGGGGAAAGGTCACTGGGTGTTTCGGGAGGGGGGGGGGGGTTATGGGAGATGTCACAGGATACTGCTGGGGGTAGGAAGAGGTCACTGGGTGCTGCTAGAGGGAAGGGTCACTGGGTGATGCAGAGGAGTGGGTGTAGGTCACTGGGTGCTGCTGGGAGGGGGGAGAAGGTCATTGGATACTGCTGGGGGGTAGGAAGAGGTCACAAGGTGCTGCCAAGGGGTGGAGGAGGATACTTGGGTGCTGCTGGGCGGAGAGGTCACTAGGTGCTGCTCGGGGGTAGAGGTCACTGGGCGCTGCTGGGGGTAGGGGGGAGAGGTCACTGGGTGCTGCTAGAGGGAGGGGTCACTGGGTGATGCAGAAGAGTGGGTGTAGGTCACTGGGTGCTGCTTAGAGGGAGGGAAGGTCATTGGATACTGCTGGGGGGTAGGAAGAGGTCACCAGGTGGTGCCAAGGGGTGGAGGAGGACACTTGGGTGCTGATGGGCGGAGAGGTCACTAGGTGCTGCAGGAGGGTAGGGGGGAGAGGTCACTGGGCACTGCTAGGGGTAGGGGGAGAGGTCACTGGGGGGTAGAGGGAGGGGGCACTGGGTGATGCAGAGGAGTGGGTGTAGGTCACTGGGTGCTGCTGGGAGGTGGGGGGGAGGTCATTGGATACTGCTGGGGATAGGAAGAGGTCACCGGGTGCTGCCAAGGGGTGGAGGAGGACAATTGGGTGCTGCTGGGCGGAGGGGTCACTAGGTGCTGCTGGGGGTAGGGGGGAGAGGTCACTGGGGGGTGCTGTGGTGGGAGGTCACTGACTGCTGCTAAGGGGGTAGAAATCACTGGGTGCTGCTGAGTAAAGGGAGGAGGTCAAAGGGTACAGCCTGGGAGTGGGGGAGAGGTCACATGGTACTGCTATGTGTGTGTGTGTGTGGGGGGGGGGATTCACAGGGTACTATCAGGGGGTGGAAGGGGAAGTCACTGGGTGCTGCTGGGGAAGGGGGAGAGATCACAGGGTGCTGTCAGGTGTGAGGGTGGAAGGTCACAGGGAACTACAGTTTTCAGAGAGGCACCATCTTACTTGTCTGGGCTGCCCCACAATATTGCTGTGGCAGGCTTTTACCGGGTGTGAGCCGTGCATTTATTTTTGGGGAGGTGGAGCCTATGACGGATGGAGGCGGGGTTTCACGGCATGGGGCGTGGCTTCACCCGTGACTGGCGATTGGAACTTACCGTTAACAGCATGATCAGCAGATCAAAGGGCCCTCCTGCAGGTCCACTGTTTAGAAGTACACTCTATGGTCACAGGAGCCAGGCTGAGCGATGCCTGCAGAGTGCCTGCTCCTCTCTCCCTTCCCTGCTTTAGGAGCACCCTTCCTGCTCTCCTCTGACAAAAACGTTCACACCCTCCTCACTGATTGGCCGGCGGCAAGTGTATCAAATCCATCAGCGTAAGAGGGGAAGTGTATACACGCAGCCTGCAGAAGCCTGCATCAGCGTGAGCCCCGGCCGATGGAGCCCTTGTGGCTTAAAGAGGCCATGCCATAAGAGGCTTAAAGATTCGAAACATCACCCTTTGACCTTTGTGACGCTCTAGGCACAAGGCTGTACTGCTTATGCTCAGAAGCGCCCCTGTATTTATGCACCTTATCACTATGATTAGCACTTTGCACTTATATTATTTCCCTTGAAAAAGTGATTCCTTAAGGAAGTGAAACATGTCAGGTTATTTGGTGGGGGTTGTGTATTAATTTATTCAGTGACAATGTTAGGAGGCTGCTGAGGGTTTATCCTCATATACATTACCACAGCCCCACATTGTTTATCTTTTCAGCCACATTGATGGGGCAATACTGAGATAGTTTTCTCATACTTACCAGGTCTTTATATAGCCCTTTATGTCGCTGTATCAGTCTTGAAACTATAGCAGCCAAGATCCATTTTAATATGTATTATTAAAAGTTAATTTTTAGTCCTTAGTATAGGATCATATCTGTGTTATTCAAAAGCGGCTTGACCTGGGGAATGCGGCACCTGTAGCCCATTTCCTGCACACGCCTGTACATGGTGGCTCTGGATGTTTCTACTCCAGACTCAGTCCACTGCTTCCGCAGGTCCCCCAAGGTCTGGAATCGGTCCTTCTCCACAATCTTCCTCAGGGTCCGGTCACCTCTTCTCGTTGTGCAGCGTTTTCTGCCACACTTTTTCCTTTCCACAAACATCCCACTGAGGTGCCCTGATACAGCACTCTGGGAACAGCCTATTCATTCAGAAATGTCTTTCTGTGTCTTACACTCTTGCTTGAGGGTGTCAATGATGGCCTTCTGGACAGCAGTCAGGTCGGCAGTCTTACCCATGATTGCGGTTTTGAGTAATGAACCAGGCTGTGAGTTTTTAAAAGCCTCAGGAATCTTTTGCAGGTGTTTAGAGTTAATTAGTTGATTCAGATGATTTCATGATATGATAATTTTTTGAGATAGGAATTTGGGATTTTCATGAGCTGTATGCCAAAATCATCAATATTAAAACAATCAAAGGCTTGAACTACTTCAGTTGTGTGTAATGAATCTAAAATATATGAAAGTCTAATGTTTATCAGTACATTACAGAAAATAATGAACTTTATCACAATATGCTAATTTTTTGAGAAGGACCTGTATATATACAGGATCTTCTCAAAAAATTAGCATATTGTGATAAAGTTCATTATTTTCTGTAATGTACTGATAAACATTAGACTTTCATATATTTTAGATTCATTACACTACAACTGAAGTAGTTCAAGCCTTTTATTGTTTTAATATTGATGATATTGGCATACAGCTCATGAAAACTCAAAATTCCTATCTCAAAAAATTAGCATATTTCATCCGACCAATAAAAGAAAAGTGTTTTTAAAACAAAAAAAGTCAACCTTCAAATAATTATGTTCAGTTATGCACTCAATACTTGATCGGGAATCCTTTTGCAGAAATGAGTGCTTTAATGCGGCGTGGCATGGAGGCAATCAGCCTGTGGCACTGCTCAGGTGTATGGAGGCCCAGGATGCTTCGATAGCGGCCTTAAGCTCATCCAGAGTGTTGGGTCTTGCGTCTCTCAACTTTCTCTTCACAATATCCCACAGATTCTCTATGGAGTTAAGGTCAGGAGAGTTGGCAGGCCAATTGAGCACAGTAATACCATGGTCAGTAAACCATTTACCAGTTGTTTTGGCACTGTGAGCAGGTGCCAGGTCGTGCTGAAAAATGAAATCTTCATCTCCATAAAGCTTTTCAGCAGATGAAAGCATGAAGTGCTCCAAAATCTCCTGATAGCTAGCTGCATTGACCCTGCCCTTGATAAAACACAGTGGACCAACACCAGCAGCTGACATGGCACCCCAGACCGTCACTGACTGTGGGTACTTGACACTGGACTTCAGGAATTTTGGCATTTCCCTCTCCCCAGTCTTCCTCCAGACTCTGGCACCTTGATTTCCGAATGACATGTAAAAGTTGCTTTCATCCGAAAAAAGTACTTTGGACCACTGAGCAACAGTCCAGTGCTGCTTCTCTGTAGCACAGGTCAGGCGCTTCTGCCGCTGTTTCTGGTTCAAAAGTGGGTTCATGCTTCCATCTGCTGAAGATGGAGATGAAGATTTCATTTTTCAGCACAACCTGGCACCTGCTCACAGTGCCAAAACCACTAGTAAATGGTTTAATGACCATGGTATTACTGTGCTCAATTGGCCTGCCAACTCTCCTGACCTGAACCCCATAGAGAATCTGTGGGATATTGTGAAGAGAAAGTTGAGAGGCGCAAGACCCAACACTCTGGATGAGCTTAAGGCCGCTATCGAAGCATCCTGGGCCTCCATAACACCTGAGCAGTGCCACAGGCTGATTGCCTCCATGCCACGCCACGTTGAAGCAGTCATTTCTGCAAAAAGATTCCCGACCAAGTATTGAGTGCATAACTGAATATAATTATTTGAAGGTTGACTTTTTTTGTTTTAAAAACACTTTTCTTTTATTGGTCGGATGAAATATGCTAATTTTTTGAGATAGGAATTTTGGGTTTTCATGAGCTGTATGCCAAAATCATCAATATTAAAACAATAAAAGGCTTGAACTACTTCAGTTGTGTGTATTTGAATCTAAAATATATGAAAGTCTAATGTTTATCAGTACATTACAGAAAATAATGAACTTTATCACAATATGCTAATTTTTTGAGAAGATCCTGTATATGTAACATCAAAAGGGGATATGGAGATTTTTCAAGCATAAACACATGTCATTAAGATGCCTTAAGTGAAACAGGACATCTAAATGGGGTGAGAAGTTGTTAGCTGAGATAAGGCTCCTACAAGGAGTTTTATCTCAGCTAACAACCTCACATATATAGATGTGTGTTCAAAAATGTGTTAAAAAATCTTGTGAGCAAACAGGATTGAAGAATGATGAAAGCTATACAGCCAAAAGCTTGCTTACTCTTATTCTTTTCAGTTAGCCAATAAATGGTGTCATCCTGATTCAAAACTTCTTGCTTTTTTTTTACGTATGGTTAACATGGTACAATACCCTACTACTTTCTGAGAAAGACAAACTTATTTCAACAGAGTGCTATACTGGGCAAATAGATCTCGCAGCTCTATTTATCTTTCATGACCAGTGACTTCCATTCCACAGCATCTGGATCATCTCAGCTGTAAGTCTGAGCAACCCATACTATTCCTGTGTAAGATCTTACTGAGATATTAGTTTGCTGTTCTTGTCCACTGATATCTACCTTTTTAGGCATCTCCCCAATAGAGTGGTAAAGATAGGACTAATATTTTGGAGGCCAAATACAATGCTTTACAAAGTGTTTGTTCCACAGAAACCCCAGTAAGCAGAATGAAAGGCAAAAACAAAGAACGGAGTCATCTCTATTCAGAGAAAGTTGGCACGGAACACCAAGCAGTGCTACTGCTAAGGGACGTGTCTGGAGTGGATAACACATGCAAATCAACCCCAGGAAAGGAGCTCTTACACAAGATGAAGACAGAGCAAACAGGCAATTCATGGGCTCTCAGCTCCTCTGCTTTTTGTCACCTTCTGTGGCTGCTGGCTGTATACACAGGTAAGACTTACACAGTCTATATCAAATGCAACTCATATATGTATATAGTCTTCTGTACATCTGTCTAGCCATGTGTCACAAAGCTGTGTACATTTTCAGAATGTACCAATGTTTGGTACATTGGTCACTATATTTTTTTCTCCATAATTTAAAGCTAGCTATGATTTCAAGGAACCCCCAATTACTTTGATTGGATGTTGAATGGAAAGAATCTGTTATCTAGAACTTTTAGATATTTTTCTACCTTCAAAAATGCTCAGCTGCAAAAGTTTTAACAATCCTCTAAATTCTTGATCTGTTTCACATCTTTAGAGGCCCACTAATGACGCAATCTTGATTGTACAACCATACCAAATGTATGTAGCAGAATGATAAACTAAGTGGTTATACGTTAAATGGATAATCTACGTAGTCCCTCATATTTCATAAAGGTGGTATGATTGTACAATCAAAATTGTATCATTAGTGGGTACCTTGAGAGGTAAGTGGAAACACAGATTGCTTGATTAACAGCTCTAAAAATGAGTTTTCTTGAAAGATAGCGGAATGGCGTATCAAATGTTAACACAATAGAATGTGAAGAAACACCTTTTGTAAGCTAATTGAACCTCAAGCAATGACAAATAAGTTAAGAATGCATATTTCACAGTTTTTTTAAAGGACACCTCAAGTGAGAGGAATATGTAGGCTTTTAAATACCAGTTGTCTGGCATTCTGCTGATCATTCATGCATCACTAGTGTCTGAATCACTCACCTGAAACAAGCATGGGGCAAATCCAGTCAAATGTGAGTCAAATATCTGATCTTGTTCAGGGTCTATGGCTAAAAGTATTAGTGGCAGAGGATTGATAGGACAGCCAGACAATGTGCATTTATTACAAATAGTAAGTAGGTGAGCGCTTCAGGCAGTGCTTGCTCTATATATCACAGTCCACACAGTGGGTGTCTGTGATGATTTGCTCAGCTGCCTGTGCAGGCAGGCAGCCTTTTGACCATTGTGTAGGTTTGCATGCTGCAGGACTCTGGAAAGAAGAGCTTCTGTCAGTTTTGCAGCTTGTGCTTGCAGAGGAATTTGCATACGTTGTCATGCAAATTGCCTGGCCACATTCATTGGAGGCGTGTACTATAAGTACTATGTCTTTCCCACAATGCTTCGCTGGTCATAAGGATTTCGTCCTATGTAACACTCCTGGTGGGGTGTCAGCCTTACTCTCTGTTTGAAGATCAGCTTAGAGTAATTCCTGAATCTGCGCTAGGCAGGTTTTCCCTAGTGCAGTTAGGATTGTTTATCTGTTTGTTTGTTCTGTTGCCATTGTCCTGTCCCAACGGTGGTCGACAGGAAATGGTTCTGATCTCTGTTCTTGGAGTATAGCTGGTGCAGCGGTTGCTACCAGCTATCTCTTCTGATCTGTCTCCTGGGATCGCGCTAGACACTTTTCGCTAGCGCTGTGGATCCTTCTGTTCTGTCTCCTGGGATCGCGCTAGCCACTTTTCGGTAGCGCTGTGGATCCTTCTGTCTTCCTGGATCGCGCTAGCCACTTTTCGCTAGTGCTGTGGATTCTATCTCTCGCTTGTCCCTGTTTTCGTGTGTCTGTCTTGTCTGCTACGACCGCTTGCTGGAGGCTCGGTGAGGTAACCGTTAAGCAAGCGTTCGCGTCCTCTGTTTCATGTTTGTCTGTCGGTGGTTAGTTAGGCGTGCTTGTCTCTATTGTGCTTATCACGTGGAGACCGCGCATAACCGTGTGCACTGTTGCGAATGAGTGCGGTGTTCGCGGTTAGCTAGCGTTTGTTATTTTTCGCATCTCCTCATTGTATGATTTGCTGTGCCTTTGCTAACCTCGTATTCTGTTCTGATCTGCCTTGTGTCACATCTGGCGATCGCACCTCTCGCGATCGCGTTCCTGTTTCATATCTGCTGTTGTGTGTGCACTGTCGCGGGGTGGCGATTAGGTTGGCGCACACACATACAACCTATCCCTTTGCTCATCTCATTCGCAATCGCCTCTCTTGCGATTGCGTTCTGCGCTTCGTACAATTCCTGTCTGGCATTTGTGGAGGTACAGAGGATTGGTTCCTCTGCACTCCCCAGCGCCATCTGCCGACAGGAATTTTCCCTCTACGGGTGCGTAGCACCTTTTGCTGGGTGCCTGCAATTATACGCTTGTGGAGGATTTCCGCCGTATCAGCGCACGCATTGTGCGCTGCTCACGGAGAAAGTTCCACAATCGTTACAGTATGACCAGCCCAACCCAAAACCCCAGTGTAGACGGAATTTCCCATTTGTACGATTTTGTCGAATATGGCTCTTGTACCTTTAAGAGATTTAAAAAACTTGAACCTGAATCAGCAGACGAATTTTTGTCTGAGTGTACGAAAATGTTAGCGAACCCTGAATTCCAATGCACCCCAGTGTCTACCTGGGCCCCCCAAATGGTCTACATTCTGTTGGGGGGCGAAATGTCAATGTGGGCTTATGATGTGTTCGATCATACCACCCTGAGTCAAAGACCCCTGGAATTCTTGGCCTTTTTAATTCACAATTGGCTGAGATTACCTCAATTACCATACCCCCTTAATGAGTTGTTGTCAGCAGCTCAATCAGCTGTTCCATCTACTCTTTCATCCATAAAGCAGCCATCCAAAGCCTCTAAGTCTAAACGTAAAAGATCTAGGAAGGCTTCCCAGCGGAAAGATCCGTTGCCCATAGCAACCACAAATAAAGAGGTTATTTCTGTCAAGTCTGAAATGGGCAAAACCATGCAGTATGATAATGATGTTTATAATGCATCTGCTGATCAGTTTCCAGGTTTTTTGCCCCAATCCAAAGCTTATGTGGATCCTGCTATAGGTAGGATCGCACACTACATTAAAGCAGTTAAAAAATCTGTTCTTGTTCCTGAACTCCACCCCTATGGAGATTATCTGGATACTGGCCTGTTTGAACCCCCATTTGCTTCCTGGGATGTTGGGGCCTTGCTGGAGGAATTCGATTTTGATTGGAAAGCCTTTTGCGATTTTTACATCGCAAAAAGCGAAGATGTCTTGAATGCTTGTCTTGATTCTATGTACCTTCTGATTGATTCCGATGAATGTGACAAGGATGATGTGGATCTGGTGATCTATGTATGGCAAACGATTTTGGATGAGTTGCACACACACCAACCAATTGATTCCAATAAAGAGACATCATTGTTGGATGATTGTTCCTGCCTTTCTGGGGTAAAGCATGAGAGTCTTAACTTTGTGCAATCTGAAATGAATGAGTATGCCGCTGTGGTTGATTCCTGTGCGAATCCTGAAGGATTCTCTCCTGACATTGTGCAGTTTGAATCTGTGCGATCTGATGCCTGTTTCTGGGATGTTCCTGCAGATTGTGATCGGCATGAGTCTGCCGGTTTCCTCAAGGATGTGTGGGATCCTTTGTCATTTAGAAACAGATCTTTGAGATCTTCCATCTTTGACCCTGCTATGGGGAAAGTTTCTCGACTGTGCAGCGTCAAAAGTAAAATTAATATGCCTAATAAAGTTTATCCTGTTGATGTCGCTATTTCTTCTGCAAATGATTCCCTGTCTCACCCTGTTCTCACCTGTAAGGGCTCATTGCCTGGGGACAGTTGCTCCAGTGTTTCGGTCCTAGATGCCTTGCAGTCTGCTCCGCAGATCGCGGAGGTTTGCGCTATGGAAGCATCAGTTTCACAACCTAAAGTGAATTTTGATTCGCAGGTTTTGCGTTCTGATTCCTCGGATTCGACATTGTTAGCCGAATATAAGAGTGAGACAGCGCTTCGGTTTTGTGAATCTGATGCTGAACCTTCTTTGCCTTATTCAGAGACGCTTTCTCTGAGCCTGCCCTGTACCATGAATAACAAAACGATGTCCAATCACACTGACATTTGGGAGTCCCTTTCTTGCTTTGAAGAAAGTTCTGACTCTCCACCCTGTACTCTGGATGAGTCAATATTGCCTTGTACAATATCTCCTGCCCTGCCCCTAGAGGCTCGTCTAGGTATTGCTCCTATTTTTACCTGTCTTTCTGCAGTTTTGGAGTTGCAAGCTAGTTTGACTGCTACGCAGAATTCTGGGTGCAGCGAGATTAAAGTTAGGGAGTCAGTGTGTGGTCCAGTGAATATTCCTGTACGTTCCACTCATGATGATGAAATTCAGTCTCAGTTTATGGTGGAACCTTCCCTGGGACATCTGCCCTGTTCTCAAAATAAAGTTCCAGTTTTGCCCTGTAACATGGATAGTACAAAATCCTTAGAAAACTTGAAAAATGATGTTCCTGAGGTCTTGTTTGATGTTCTGGAGGTCTCCGAGTTCCCCCCAAAGGGTGCAGAACTTGTAGGAAATGTCTCCTGCCCCCCAAGTCCTTCTGAGGTGTTCCCCTCTTCCGTAGGCATTGCTGCCTTGCTGGCTACCTTTTCAGCTCTGATGGAGCTTCACTCATATGTAGTCAATGATGATATTATTGTCACAGAAATTTCTGAATTTGTATCCGAGTCTTCTTTTGAAAGTCCAGTGCCTTTGACCTCCACTCATGATGATTCTCTGTCCGGTACTGGTTTTGGTCTTGTCGTGCCGGACTCTGAGGTTGGCAGTTCCCCGACATGTCCTGAGGTTTCTCCTGTGCTGGTGTACCCCAGTGTGCTCTGTGACCCAGAAAGCCCAAGTGTGCCTCGGTTACCAGTGTACTCAGATGCTTCCTCGGTGGAGACATGCTCTGAAATGGCCTGCCTGCTTGCATGCCCAGAAGTGGTCCCTGAAAGTCTTGATCTTGATGGGTGTCCTCGTAATTCTGAATCCAGAATTGTCATTGGTTCCATGGGGGTTCTTGGTAATTCTCCATGTGAGCCTGGTAATTGTGCTGCCCTCTTGGGATCTCTGTGGAGCTTCAAAAGGTTCTGGGAGATTCCGGGAGAAATTTTGCTTGGTACCCTGGATAAGATCAACGGTGGCTTTTGTGTTGTAAGGGACACTTCGAACAGGTATTGTGGCAGGTTTGGTATTTTCGGACGCTCCTTGGAAGGTGGTGGGTATTGTCTGGAGGGCGTCGATGGCTTCTTCTCTGGCATTCACAGTCCTGATGGGTGTTATACTAAGACTGGTAGTACTGATGGGCATGTTTCGGTGGCTTCTGTTTCCGATGAGGTCGGTTTCGGGTGGACTGACTCTGGAATTGGACCTTGTCGGGCTGCCCCGACCTTCATGAGTCTTCAATTTGAGTCTATTGCTAATAGCAGTTTTGAGGGTCGTCTGGAATTCGACCCTGGAGGGGGGGGGGGTACTGTGATGATTTGCTCAGCTGCCTGTGCAGGCAGGCAGCCTTTTGACCATTGTGTAGGTTTGCATGCTGCAGGACTCTGGAAAGAAGAGCTTCTGTCAGTTTTGCAGCTTGTGCTTGCAGAGGAATTTGCATACGTTGTCATGCAAATTGCCTGGTCACATTCATTGGAGGCGTGTACTATAAGTACTATGTCTTTCCCACAATGCTTCGCTGGTCATAAGGATTTCGTCCTATGTAACACTCCTGGTGGGGTGTCAGCCTTACTCTCTGTTTGAAGATCAGCTTAGAGTAATTCCTGAATCTGCGCTAGGCAGGTTTTCCCTAGTGCAGTTAGGATTGTTTATCTGTTTGTTTGTTCTGTTGCCATTGTCCTGTCCCAACGGTGGTCGACAGGAAATGGTTCTGATCTCTGTTCTTGGAGTATAGCTGGTGCAGCGGTTGCTACCAGCTATCTCTTCTGATCTGTCTCCTGGGATCGCGCTAGACACTTTTCGCTAGCGCTGTGGATCCTTCTGTTCTGTCTCCTGGGATCGCGCTAGCCACTTTTCGCTAGTGCTGTGGATCCTCCTGTTCTGTCTTCCTGGATCGCTATAGCCACTTTTCGCTAGTGCTGTGGATCCTATCTCTCGCTTGTCCATGTTTTCATGTGTCTGTCTTGTCTGCTACGACCGCTTGCTGGAGGCTCGGTGAGGTAACCGTTAAGCAAGCGTTCGCGTCCTCTGTTTCATGTTTGTCGGTGGTTAGTTAGGCGTGCTTGTCTCTATTGTGCTTATCACGTCGAGACCGCGCATAACCGCGTGCACTGTTGCGAATGAGTGCGGTGTTCGCGGTTAGCTAGCGTTTGTTATTTTCCGCATCTCCTCATTGTATGATTTGCTGAGCCTTTGCTAACCTCGTATTCTGTTCTGATCTGCCTTGTGTCACGTCTGGCGATCGCACCTCTCGCGTTCCTGTTTCATATCTGCTGTTGTGTGTGCACTGTCGCGGGGTGGCGACTAGGTTGGCGCACACACATACAACCTGTCCCTTTGCTCGTCTCATTCGCAATCGCCTCTCTTGCGATTGCATTCTGCGCTTCGTACAATTCCTGTCTGGCATTTGTGGAGGTACAGAGGATTGTTCCTCTGCACTCCCCAGCGCCATCTGCCGTCAGGAATTTTCCCTCTACGGGTGCGTAGCACCTTTTGCTGGGTGCCTGCAATTATACGCTTGTGGAGGATTTCCGCCGTATCAGCGCACGCGTTGTGCGCTGCTCACGGAGAAAGTTCCACAATCGTTACAGTGTCCCCCCTTTTTGTTAAGACTCACCAGATGTTGCGGCCGTTTGCCCACTGCAATCCCCGTGCACACATGTTGAGTTTCTTTTATTGCACACAGCCACGGAAGTGACGGGAGTGGATTGCCAGAGAGGCTGTGGGGTGGCCAATATCCCAGAAGCGTACACGGGCCCTAACGGCCGCAACATCTGGTGAGTCCTTACAAAATGGGGGGACACCCACTGTGTGGACTGTAATATATAGAGCAAGCACTGCCTGAAGCGCTCACCTACTTACTATTTGTTATTTGTTTGATAGTGCACGCATCATGGAGTAGCACTCCACATAGGACTGTTAATTAACGGACTGTGTTTGGTGTATGACACTGCTTGCCAGCTTTTTTAGTGGTGAATTAATTGCATCATTTTATTTGAGCATTTTTATGCTAAAACTTGTTTATCCATTGTATATAAGCGCTGTATCTGGGTGCATTGATTAAAATGAAATAATTATGGCAACCTCCATATCCTTCTCATGTAAGTTGTCTTTTAAAGCAGATATATGCAAGGGGTAAAGGAATTGAAAACAGTTGCAATTACAGAATATATCTAGGGGAATTTTAGCATATATAATTAAACTTCTCCTTTAAAGAAGAACTGTATAACATAAATGCTAGATCAACTCCATTTTCACCATATAATGTATTTATAATCTTTCAATCTTTTGATAAGGTTGCCTCTTTAGAAAAGATCTGAGAAATCCATATCTAACTATTGTTTACCTACACTATTGCATTAACAGCAGCTTGTACAAGTGTGCACCACTATTTACTCGTTGTGCCTTTCCCTTAGGCTGCTTTCACAGTGGGACGTTAGAGCAGCCTGTAACGCAGCCCAACTCACAGCAATGAAATATCAATGGGCTGTTCACAGTGCCCACGTTGCGTTGGAGTATAACGCAGCACGGTAAATGAAAGTTCAGCGTGCTGTGCGTTATACTTGTATGTGGCTGCTTTTGGATGTTTGCACATGCTCAGTACTGTTTTTTATTTTTATTTTGCCGCATTCGCCGTTTTCGTCCGATATTATGCGTCAAAAAGTATGCATCACAGACGCATGAAGAGACGCATAACGTGGCTCTATATAATGTCCAACTTCAAAGCTAACATGCGTTGCGTTAGGGGCACGTTATGCGACCTTAACGTCGCATCTAACACAACGTCCAAGTGTGAAAGAGCCCTAAAGGTTGCCACATACTTATAGAACAATGTCCAATCGGCTTTCTGCTTTTGTTTTTTGTTATCAGAAAATGGTTTGTTGATTGAGAAGTAATCTTTTTTTTACCTCAGATACTGGAATCCATGTCTGAATTTGATAGATAATGAACGGTCAGTCAAACTGTTTAGGAATGAGTCATAATGCCAACCCTCTTCTCCCCTCCACCAAGCTGATGATACCCATGTTCAGAAACACTGAGCCAATTGAAATATAAATGAAATGCATTTGATTCTTGTAAAATAAATTCTCCATCCTATTTGAGCGTTTTTTCCATTACCTTGCAGATTGGTTTGCATTAACCTCCCTGGCGGATTGTTAAAATCCGCCAGGGGGCAGCAAATACCTTTTTTTTTATTTTTTTATTTTTTTTTCATGTAGCGAGACAATGTCCCCCCAGCCCCTCCGATCGCCGCCGGCGAACGGAGATCAAGAGATCCCGTTCAAAGAACGGGATCTCTTGGAGGGCTTCCCCCGTCGCACATGGCGACGGGGCGGGATGACGTCACCGACGTCATCGACGTCGTGACGTCAAAGGGGAATCCGATCCACCCCACGGCGCTGCCTGGCACTGATTGGCCAGGCAGCGCACGGGGTCTGGGGGGAGGGGCGGCTGCGGCGACGGGTATAGCGGCGGATCGGCGGGCAGCGGCGGCGATCGGAGGTTACACGCAGCTAGCAAAGTGCTAGCTGCGTGTAACAAAAAAAAAATTATGCAAATCGGCCCAGAGGGGCCTGAGCGGTGCCTCCCGGCGGCATAGCCCGAGCTCAGCTCGGGCTTACCGCCAGGGAGGTTAATCAAACCTGAAAAATTTAAATCTATTTACAATTGATTCCATAAAAAATGTAATAATTTTGTCAATCAAACCCTAATATCGATCAACTTAAAGGGGCACTATGGCGAAAAATTGTAAAATTTCAAATATGTGCAAACAAACAAATAAGTACATTTTTACCAGAGTAAAATGAGCCATAAATTACTTTTCTCCTATGTTGCAGTCACTTACAGCAGGTAGTAGAAATCTGACAGAAGTGACAGGTTTTGGACTAGTCTATCTCTTCATGGGGGATTTCTCAGGGATTTATTTATTTTCAAAAGCACTTAGTGAATGGCTGTTGCTCTGTCTACCTGCCAAAAAACTGTGTAGCTAGCAGGGAAGTACCACCATCATTGTTTAAATCCTTTTTAGAGAATATCTTTATAAAGAATAAAAGCCTTGCTTAAAATCCCCTACGAAGAGATGGACTAGTCCAAAACCTGTTGTTTCTGTCAGATTTCTTCTACCTACTGTAAGTGACAGCAGCATAGGAGAAAAGTAATTTATGACTCATTTTACTCTGGAAAAATGTACTTCTTATTTGTCTATGTTTGCACATATTTTAAATTTTACATTTTTTCACCATAGTGCCCCTTTAAGGCTGGCCATAGCCATCTGTAAGAAGATTACTAACATTCTATCCATTCCTTTGAGGAACAATCAGCAAGTAATTTGTTGTTATTTTCATTCTGTATTGTGATGATCCGCTCAGCTGGCTGCACAGGCAGACAGCTGTTTGTCCATTCCTCTAGTCTGTGGGCTGCAGGTCTCTGGAACAGAGACCTGTCTTTCCATTGCAAGTTTCTGGTCTGTTCTCTTGCTGGGGAATTTGCATACATTCGTTATGCAAATCCCCTACCTGCCTTCTTTGATGACTGGCACTATAAGAGCTTTATGGTTCCCAGAATGCTTTGCTGGACATTTCCCTTCCATGGTCTGTTCCTGATGGACACTGCTGGAGTGTCAGCCATTGGTATCTTGTATAGTTAATTCCTGGGGGTTGCTTTATGCTCCCCTTCTAGCCCAGTCAGGTTGTATTATCCGTATTGCCTGTTCTGTCTTGTCTTGCCTGTTGCCATTGTCCTGCCCCTATGGTGGTCGACAGGAAATGGTTCTGATCTCTGTTCTTGGAGTATAGCTGGTGCAGCGGTTGCTGCCAGCTATCTCTTCTGTTCTGTTTCCTGGGATCGCGCTAGCTACTTTTTGCTAGTGCTGTGGATCCTATCTCTCGTTTGTCCCTGTTTTCGTGTGTCTGTCTTGTCCGCTACGCTTGCTGCAGGCTCGGTGAGGTAACCATTAAGCAAGCGCTCGCGTCCTCTGTTTCATGTTTGTCTGTTAATGGTTAGTTAGGCGTGCTTGTCTCTATTGTGCTTATCACGTGGAGACCGCGCATAACCGCGTGCACTGTTGCGAATGAGTGCGGTGTTCGCGGTTAGCTAGCGTTGTTATTTTCCGTATCTCCTTATTGTATTTGCTGTGCCTTTGCTACCCTCGTATTCTATTCTGATCTGCCTTGTGTCACGTCTGGCGATCGCACCTCTCGCGATCGCGTTCCTATTTCGTATCTGCTGTTGTGTGTGCACGGTCGCGGGGTGGCGACTGGATTGGCGCACACACATACAACCTATCCCTTTGCTCAATCTCATTCGCAATCGCCTCTCTTGCGATTGCGTTCTGCGCTTCGTACAATTCCTGTCTGGCATTTGTGGAGGTACAGAGGATTGGTTCCTCTGCACTCCCCAGCGCCATCTGCCGACAGGAATTTCCCTCTACAGGTGCGTAGCACCTTTTGCTGGGTGCCTGCAAATATACGCTTGTGGAGGATTTCCGCCGTGTCAGCGCACGCGTTGTGCGCTGATCACGGAGAAAGTTCCACAACCGTTACATGTATATTGCTGCGTAGATCCCAACTGTCCCTCTTTTGGAGGGACATTACCTCTTTGGGAACCCAATCCCCCTGTCCCTCTATCTCCCTCAATAGTACCTCTTCTGAACTCTGAACTCATGTACAGATCTATGTAAATATATGTAATTTATCTACTGAAAAATGTGTTTAATTAACTCTAAACTTTATTTTCCTTCCTTAAATTGATATATTTCTTCTTTTCAAATGTTAATATGAAGGAAAGTGAACCAGGATAGAGAGGACCCGTGTGGTTTGAATTGTAAAACAACATAATTTTCTCATGTAATCTTTATTGTATGCATGACTGGGGGTGTGCTGGGGGTTTGGTCAGGGGTGTGACAGGGGCATGGTCTAAGTATCAGAAAAAGTGTGCAAGCATGTTGCTGTATCCAATATGTCAGCACATTATACATCCTGGAAATAAATAAATCTCTGTTATCAGATGTGATCACTGAGTTTAGTTATTTGTTCTTTCCCGACTAATTGAAATAATTTAACAATGCAAAAAAAGGTGATCTGCAGTGTAATTCAAACGGGGAGTCCAGCCAATGGTTAGAGGTCCATCAAGCCTATCAGCGAATGGCCTGAAAGAGCACTTCAGCCTAAAATGATTCCTGTGAATTGTTCATGCTGTTCTTTACAGCATTACTGAGCACGCCCAGACTGGTGCTGCTACTCTCTAAGGCTGCTCCAGACATTACATCTCATTTCTGCTACTTTAAACCTCTTAATGGAAAGACTGGACCGAAATTTCAGTGGATTCTAATGTATCACTTCTCCAGCAACACCTATAACCTTTCAGAACACCTGGATTACTTGGGATGGCAAAGATTTAAGCTGGATTGGATCTTCCTTGGAATCACCCATTGCTGTACACTGCACACCTTCCTTGGAATTGACCTGAGACCTTAAAGACTTTCGGCCTCATTGTGCCCGCCCTCTCCCCATCCTGTGAGTAACTTTCATCGATTATCTACAGCATCTATGCTCAATAGACTATATTTTTCTACATATGTTATATATAATATCTTCAAACTCCTAAACAAAGGACTGTGTTTTCAAATCCATGCTGTCCATCCATACATCTCTGTGTAAGGACAATTCAGTCTACATAGACCCTTTGATCTCTGCAGGATACCAGCTGGAGCTGAGAAAGTTCACACCTTGACTCTAAATAGGGCCTTTCTCAGCAGGAGCCCTGAGCTGTCTCTTGTCCATTCTAATGTGTAAACATCAATATTCAGCAGATACACTTCTCGCTGTATACCAACCAAAATTGCAAACATCTATTAACCCTTCGCACAATCGCATGCAAATGTTCAAACAAATGCATTCACAGATTCACTCATCCAGGCACAACTGTTATCCCTACAGCTAAGTTAAAAGCCAGGGTTTTAGTTCACAGAAGAATGCATTCTTATGCTTAGTCACCTATACTGCGCAGAAGTACCCAGGTAAACATAGGTGTCCTAACTCTAGCCCTGTAACATGCATAGTGCAGACATGCAAACACATTCATTGCATCAAACCTATCAATAGATTAGGAGCACACATCCTGACGTCCTCTCCTGGGACAGACAGTGCATCTTACCAATCGCACAAGGGAGCTAACGTTCTATGTCCATGTGCTGGTGCATGCTGACAGCTTAAGCTGTGTGCATGCTGTATACCAACCAAGAAATGTTTATCCGATTGACAAATCAACAATAATTCTACTTAAGTCTGTTGGAATCTTCAGAAAGACAAAAAAGAGGATTTAGAGGACGTGGGAAAAGACGTTCTTCACTGCAGAACCAAAATAACTCTGTGACAAAATCTACAGAGTACACCCAGGCAAGAACCCTAATAGTTCCAGCACAATCCAGCAGAGATGACAGCCACACATCTGGAGACTATTCTCTCCTGGAGTCCTCAATCTCAGACCCTAGCTCCCAGGGTAACCCCATCAAGGCTGTCCTCTGTAACGTCAGATCGATAAACAACAAAACAGCAATTACCCATGATCTAATAGAGTCTTCTGATCTGGCCTGCCTGACTGAAACCTGGCTTTCTGAACCAGTTGGCCCCACCCTGAAAGCCGCCGTGCCAACAAACTACTCCGTGATATACTGCAACGGGAAAGAACGCAGGGGTGGAGGGGTTGCACTTTGCTTTAGATCAGCTTTGAAAATCAGACCACTTACTGTAGGACCTACCAACACGTTTGACTGCTTGGGGGTGCAACTTTCAGCTGAGAAAAACATTAACATATTGCTGATCTACCGCCCACCAGAAACCAGACCATCACACTATCCACTTCTCCCTCTCAATACCAGCTGTCAAACACCATTTCAAGAATCAAATAAAATATCTCAGCTTAAAAGGGCTAACACCTCAACATATTCAAGATAATGTAACAATTGCGGAGTCGTTTTCGTGGTCAGCGCACAAGATGCGCACTGACACAGCGAAAACCTTCCTCAAGCATATAATTGGGTGAACCCAGGCTAGGGGCAATTCCCACCGGCAGATGGCGCTGTGGAGTGCAGACGAGTACAATCGCTGCATGGCCACAGATGCCAGATGGGGATTGTACAGATCAAGACAATGCGGGGCTGAACAGCCCATAAAGAGAAAGAGCACAGGGACAGGACGAATGTGTGTTCACCAATCTAGTCGCGACCCTGCGACTGTGAACACACATCAGCAGAAACAAAAGTAGGAACGCGATCGCGAGAAGGGCGATCGCCAGAAGTGACACAAGACAGACTAGAACAGAACACAAGAGGAGCAAAGGCACAGCAAATAATACAATGAGAGTGATAAAGAAAATAACAAACGCTAACTAAACGCGAACAACGCACTCATTCGCAACAGCGAACGCATTACAGCGCGGTCTACGCATGTTAAGCAGAACAGAGACAAGCACGCCTAACTAACCACCGACAGACAAACACGAAACAGAGAACGCGAGCACTTGGTTAACGGTTACCTCACCGAGCCTACAGCAAGCGTTCGTATCAGACAAGACAGACAAACGAGAAACAAGAACTAGGCAGAAAGGATCCACCGCTCTTCCGCCAGAGCAAGTGTGATCCAAGCAGGAACACAGATCAGAAAGATCCACAGCCGCTAACGCTAGCGGCTAGTGCGATCTAAACTCAGGAACAAGAAAACAGATCAGAAGGATCCACAGCGCTAGCGCTAGAGGCTAGTGCGATCCAGGAAAACAGAACAGAAGGATCCACAGCACTAGCGCAAGGCGAGTGCGATCCAGGCAAGACAGATCAGAAGGGGCTACCAGTAACAACCGCTGTTCAGGTTAGCACCCAGACACACAGAACGATTTCCTTTCGACCACCGCTGGGACAGGACAATCGCAACAGACAAACAAACAGATATGCAATACTAACTGCACTAGGGAACCTGCCTAGTGCAGTCCCAAGAATTACTCTAAGCTAAATTTAACAAGAAGTAGCATGGCTGACAGTGGCGTAGCTATGGAGCAGTGGGCCCCGATGCAAGTTTTACATGGGGCCCCCCAAGCACTCTATATATAATAATTGATACAGCGCACCAAAACCTGCCAAAGGCAACTACAGTGTCAGAGGTGCAAGAAAAGGATGGGAAACAGTTTTTTAGTGATTACCACTATTCAAAGTATCTATAGAAGTGATTATTATGAGCACAGGACCAATAGAGAGCTAATACTGCAGTCGAGGGAGGGTCCTTCCGGGCCCCTCTGGCCCAAGGGCCCCGATGCGGTCGCTACCTCTGCAACCCCTATTGCTACGCCCCTGATGGCTGACACTCTAGGAGTGTTTGCTACAAACCCTGAAGGAATGACCAGCAAAGGACTCTGGGAAACATAGCTCTTTATACTGCCAGTCATCAAAGGAGGCAGGTAGGGGATTTGCATAACGAATGTATGCAAATTCCTCAGCAGCAGAACAGACCGGAAACTTGCAATGGAAAGACAGGTCTCTCTTCCAGAGACCTGCAGCCCACAGACTAGAGGAATGGTCAAACAGCTGTCTGCCAGTGCAGCCAGCTGAGCGGATCATCACAGATAACCTTAGCTTTGATGAATTGATTGACTCCAGCTTGGACCCTGATACTCTGGTGTTTAAATACAACAAATGTGTGTCCTCCACCTTTGAGACCATTGCTCCTTTGTGCACCAAATATCTTACTCCACACCATCATGCACAGTGGATTGATAACTCTATAAAAGAGCTGAAAAGACAAGGCCGAAAACTTGAGAGACTGTGGCGCAAATCTCAGTCCCCAGAAGACAAACATTACTTAATCCTCCACTTGAAGAACTACCAAAAGGTAATCACGGGAAAAAAATTATCCTTTCTATCACAAGAGATGCAAATGCAGTTAACAAACCAGCCCAACTGTTCCGCACAGTGGAGAAACTCTGCAACCCGGCATGTCAAAAACTTAATATTGAGTCTTCAAAGGACCTCTGTGACCAATTTGCCCATTTCTTCACAGACAAAGTCTCCGCTATAAGGACCGCCATCCAACTTACAGCATCTGAGCCTAATATAGCGCCGAAGACCATTAGCAGAGACAACGTAACACCTTGGTCAAACTTCAAAGAAATTGATGAAGAAGTCACATCAAGCATCCTCCTTCACCTCCGCCTAACTACCTGTGACCTGGATCCTGGCCCAACACAGTTTATGTTGAACTGCCCCGACCTGTTTGTACCGGTATTCCTCAAAATTGTTAACTGTTCCTTACAATCAGGGATATTTCCTGCTTTACTGAAGGAATACCTCCAGCTAGAAGCCAAAATCCTACAAAACAACAGTTAAGATTCCAGTCTGGCTTCAGGAAATACCACAGCACGGAAACTGCCCTCATCCAAATATGCAACCACCTGCTCATGGCAAGAGACAGAGGAGAGTGCTCGATTCTCATACTGCTAGACCTTTCTGCAGCCTTTGATACAGTTGACCATGCCATCTTGATAAACAGGCTACAGGAATACTGCGGCATTGATGGCATAGTTCTTCAGTGGTTCCAATCCTTCTTGAGTGGCAGAACCCAAAAAGTGTCTATGGGGCCCTTCCTGTCCACCCCTTTACCACTTAAGTATGGGTGCCCCAGGGCTCAATCCCCTCTCCTCTGCTTTTCAGGATTTACATGTTACCGCTTGGAAAACTAATCCAAAAACATGGCCTGACATACCATTGCTATGCAGATGACACCCAACTATATCTTTCCTTCAAGCCTGGTGTGACAGACCCAACTCTAACTATAAACGCCTGCTTACGTGAGCTACAGCAATGGATGAATGACAACTGGGTGAAACTGAATACAGACAAAACTGAAGTCCTTCTGATCGGAGGGCAGCGCATGACAACAAAACAACTTAACTTGCAGTCTTCACCATTGGGAATAGGAGGCACGGATCTACGCAGCTCTGATCATGTGCGTAGCCTGGGAGTTCTAATTGATGGGGATTTAAACTTCAGAACCCATATCTCTGCTGTGGTGAAATCATCCTATCTTCACCTGAAGAACATTGCAAAAACCAAGCACCTCATCCCCCCAGAAGATCTGCCAACCTTAGTCCATGCCTTCATTACATCCCGACTGGACTACTGTAATGCTCTCTACACTGGCCTTCCAAAAAAGGTCTTGTACCGCCTACAGCTGATACAGAATACTGCTGCCAGACTGCTAACCGACCAACCAGTCACTGCCACATAACGCCAGTCCTGCACTCCCTTCACTACTACCTATAGAATGGAGGGTCCTATTCAAGATCGGCCTACTGACATTTAAATCCCTGAATAATCTGGGCCCTGGATACATGAAAGATATGTTGCAGCTGTGTAGCAATCCCCGCATTCTCAGATCCACAGGTTCTAATAATCTATTCATACCCAGAGTCCACTTGGAAACTTTTGGTCCCAGAGCCTTCTGTCATGCTGCCCCTACGTTTTGGAACTCCTTACCTCAACAGATCAGGACAGCTCCATCCCTGGACATGTTTAAATCCAGACTGAAAACCCACCTGTTCTGTTTGGCATTTGCAGACATATAACTTTTGTTGTGTGAATACTTCATCCTACTACCAATTACTGAATCTGAGAGAGCCTTTGAGTCCTATGGGAGAAAAGCACTATAGAAATGTTATTGTATTGTATTGTATTGTATTGTATTTATCCTAGCAAGCGTAAATGAGTGTCTAAGATTGTACGTACTCTCCAATTGTTGGGATGGGCATGTAGTTTTATTGTCTATATATAATTGAGTAGTGTGTACCACATACCTGAGCACTTGACAAAGGACGTAAGGCCTGGAATCAAATGGCGGTTTATTTTCTATACAGTCTGCCAGCGACGATCGCCGCTGGCAGACTGTTGATGGCACTCTGGTCCGTCACTCAAGCGGGGATGCGCTCACGGATGATCCCCGTCAATCTCTTCCCCCAGGACTTGACACCTTTCGGCGTTAGGCGATCCTGGGGGAGCCACTGTGCGGCTGCCAATCAGCTTTAGCTGGTTGCAGAGTGGTTAAAAGCAAATAAGAGTTGAAAGTTCCTCTATTGCACACTATGTCACACTAAATCCACTAATTTCGCAAATGCTGACATGCACGCCATGGATTCTCTCTTGCATACCACACACAGCGAGATCTCGCATGGATTGGACAGATCACTAGAATCCTTCCTTTGGACACAGGTGCATATAAAATATCCTTCTATCTCTTGAGACATAGTTCAAAAGGTGTTCAAAGGATATATTGGTTTCTCTGATAAAATTAAGAATCCTGTGCTTGCATACTGTATATAGCTAGCTTTTGCACAAGTCAAAAGCTAACTGTATCAAATAGCCTTGCACCGTCTTGTTTCCAACACAATGCCTATTACATGACAGAGTAGATCTCCTGTTACCTGTTACTCACGGCTCCATTGTCTGATGTACCCTCAAGCAGAAAACATTTGCTCTCTGCTGATCGCACTTCCATCCTTATAGAGCCAAGGTATATTATGTGAGGAGGGGAGACAAGGGAGTCCGGACAGTCCTTCTCTACTGCTGTGGAGACTCAGCTAGGGGCTCACATAGTCAGGAACTTAGCGGTGGATCGTGGTCTGTTATGGGGCATGAAGCTCCTGGAAGTTGCATTATGTGACGTCACAGTGCAAACCAGGTTGGTTGTCTCATGCTTCTTTTATCTCCACTCTGCCTCCCTGTCTGTGTCACTGCTCATTGGCACATAGCATGCATGACAAAAGGGCGCCAGGAAAAAAGGGCCCAGCTGGATAACGAAATAGTGCCAGTGGATAACGAAATGTCAATAACGATAAACATTGTTAATAACCACCTGAGCGGTCTGGACGAGCTCAGCTCGTCCAACACCGCCGGAGGCTGCCGCTCAGGCCCTGCTGGGCCGATTTTCATCAAATAAAAAGCAGCACACGCAGCCGGCACTTTGCCAGCCGCGTGTGCTGCCTGATCGCCGCCGCTCTGCGGCGATCCGCCGCGAGCAGCGGCGAAAGAGGGTCCCCCCAGCCGCCTGAGCCCAGCGTAGCCGGAACAAAAAGTTCCGGCCAGCGCTAAGGGCTGGATCGGAGGCGGCTGACGTCGATGACGTCACTCCGCTCGTCGCTATGGCGACGATGTAAGCAAAACAAGGAAGGCCGCTCATTGCGGCCTTCCTTGTTTATTCTGGGTGCCGGAGGCGATCGGAAGAACGCCTCCGGAGCGCCCTCTAGTGGGCTTTCATGCAGCCAACTTTCAGTTGGCTGCATGAAATAGTTTTTTTTTTATTTAAAAAAAACCCTCCCGCAGCCACCCTAGCGATTTAATCAGAACGCCAGGGTGGTTAATGAAATTGGTTAACAATAAATACGGTTTACAAAAAGATGGGAGTGTTGCCTAACCCTACCTACCCCCGGGTGGTGCCTAATCCTAACCACTCCCTCGGCAGTGCCTAAAACGATAACATACTTCAAAAATGTTAATGTTCTAATGTTAACAATATTTATCGGGTGCCCTTTTTTTCTGCTTTTTTCGCCATATTTACGATACTTGCATTAGAGTCTATGGCGGCGCCCTTTTCGTCCACTAGCTGCTTAAGGTAGCAGGAAAAAAGGGCGCCGGTAGCTAGTGGACGAAAAGGGTGCCGCCATAGACTATAATGCAATTATCGGTAACATGGCAAAAAAAGGGCGCCCGTGGCATTCTTTAAAGCGCTTACTTAAAGGGTATTTTTAAAGAAAGCAAGCAATGGGCAGCGTTCACAGGCTGCAAATAAAATGAAACCTACAGAGATGTGCAGAGCCCCCCTGAGGCTAAATACACACCTTGAATACAAATCAGATGCAAATTATGTACTAATTCTAAGAATTTGAATGCAAACTGAAGTCCATGGAGGCAGCTAGCCTGAAGTATACGTATGTTTTTTTGTACAGCAGAAGGTAATGGCAGCGCTTCCAAACAGATGCTGCACCTGATTTGACTACCTGCAACAAGTGGGCAGAGCAGTGCCGGGCCGAGGCATAGGCTGGAGAGGCTCCAGCCTCAGGGCGCAGTGTAGGAGGGGGCGCAGAATTCATTCAGCTGTCATTCCCAATTGTGTTTGAAGCAGAAAGAAATAAGAAAAGGGGATACATAGCAGTGACTGCAAGCCAGATAACTAGATATTAAGGTGTTGGGGAGGTTGGGGGCCCTGTGGCACCTCTTAGTTTAATAGCAATCAGTGTGTGACGCTTGGGTGGCAGGGATGGAGGGGCGCACTTTGGTGTCTCAGCCTTGGGTGCTGGAGGACCTTGTCCCGGCTCTGGGGCAGAGCTCGAATAATAGGCAATTACACACCATGGCCTTGATTCACAAAGCAGTGCTAAGTGTTAGCACGCTTGTGAAAAGCTCTGTATCACGCCTAAAGTTAGTTTAGGCGTGATAAATAACAGTCGCGCGCAAAGACCTGCGTGCAAAACTTTGCACGCACATAGCGCGGGGTTTGCGAAATGTCGCATCACGGTGCAATGAAAACGGCGCACCCGATGCAACCTTATAGGCGCACCGGGTGCGCCGTTTTCGTCGCACCACAATGCAACGTTTCGCGCACACCGCGCTATGCACGTGCAAAGTGTTGCCTGCGGGTCTTTGCGCGCGATGTGATTTTAAAAAACGGTGCTAACCTACTTAGCACCCTGGTTAACACGCCCAAAGTCTTTAGGCGTGCTAAGTAGGTTAGCACCGCTTTGTGAATCGAGGCCCTTGTATTCAAGAAAAGGGTACAGTAAAAGGAGGGTGTTCGCTTCAGCATAAATTGTGCACAAATTATCCCTAAATTATCCCACGATGATGACGTACCCCCATGGGAGAGACCTAACCACAAGTCTAACAGTGAAGCATAATTCAAATAGTGAAACATAATACAAACACTTATCTAAAGTTAAAAACATAATTTTTACCTGGTGCTGCTATTCATGAACGGTATACACATTTGTTCAAAAGACAGCAAGCAATGGGCAGCGCTCACAGGCTGCAAATGAAATGAAACCCACAGAGATGTGCAGAGCACCCCTGAGGCTAAATACACACCTTGAATACAAATCAGATGCAAATTATGTACTGTTTTTAAAGAGCCCATCTGTCCTTGAAGGACAATTCCCTATTGAAACAGCCCGAGTGAGATCTTGCAGTGTGTATGTTATGTGAGAGAAATCACGGCGTGCAAGTCAGCATTTTTGGAATGATTCTCTTTAATGTGACAGAGTGTGCAATAGAAGAACTTTAAGCTGTAATTTGCTGTTAAACATGTGCATTTATATTTATTTATTTTATGAGACTAAAGCAGAAATTGCATAGTGCGCAGGAGTTCATCCATTTTATTATTTTTTTTCTTTCAACCAAACTATGTAACTGGGATTGAGCTCACTGATAAACATGTGCTTTCATTTTTTAGCTGTTTTTGGCTGCTTTCACAGTAAGACGTTACAGGCGCACGTTAGTGCAGCCTGTAACGCAGCCCACCGCACAGCAATGTAAAATCAATGGGCTGTTCACAGTGCCCACGTTGCGATACAGGGTAACGCTGCACGTTATTGGAAAGTGCAGCATGCTGTACGCTATATGCGGCTTTAGCCACGTTAGACAGTGTGCACATGCTCAGTAATTTTTTTTTTTTATTTTGCTCCCGGAGAGGAGGCGGGGAGAGTCCGCTAATGTAGCCAGCCACATGGCTACTTAATATTCACTGCACTGCAGTGTTTACTTCCTGGAGTGGCTGCTGATTGGCTGGCGGGACCACGTGATGCGGAGTGCTCCAATGACGTGGTATCAGCAGCAGACTATAGGACAGAAAAGGCGCACCAAGAGCTGCTTAACGCAGCTCTAGGTAGCGTCCTGCTCCAACACCACCAGGCGTTGCGTTTGGGCACGTTATGCGACCTTAACGTAGCCCCAAACTCAACGTCCTGATGAGAAAGAGGCCTAAAGTTGTCTGTGTGAATGGGGCTATAAAGTACTTCTGTAACTTACTGTACAAACATTAACAAAAATGTAGATTTGAAATTTTTAACGAAGTGTAAGTTAAGCTGAATTTATCTTAATAAGTATCAAGATTGTTATAATTAGTGTGAAAATATGAATTATAAAGATGAATTGTGATGCAAACTCCTAAATGTGCAGTTCACCACTGGAATCCTGGCACACATGCAACCTATACTTCTATTAAACAACTGCTATACAAACTGATTTTAGCTATGCCCACTATGCTTATTATTATTATTATTTAGTATTTGAACTATTAACCTCAATTAGTGTTGCTCGGATATCTCATTATCCTATTCGAGTTTGGTCGAATTCGGATAGTAAACTATCCGAATTCACTCGAAGTCGGATATCCGATGTAATCGAATATCCGATTCGACCTCAGATATCTGACGTCACTATCCGAGTCTGTATTCGAGTAAAATATTCGAGCTGGCCTTAAATAGCTTTTAAAACTTGTATAGGAGATCAATGATGCATGAAACCACCTTTTTAATGAAGAAAAACATCAAGTGATTATGTGGTGATGTAGTAGTTATAAAAAAGGTCTCAAAAAAAGTAAATTAACTTCATGAAAAGTTTTTGCATGAGAAGGTGTGTCCAAAATGGTTGTTGGAAGTCTTCATTTACGTCGTCTTCATCTTCTTCTTCTATATCTTCTTCTTCTATATCTTCTTCTTCTTCTATATCTTCTTCTTCTTCTTCTTCTTCTATATCTTCTTCTTCTTCTTCTTCTATTTCTTCTTCTTCTATATCTTCTTCTTCTTCTTCTTCTTCTTCATCTTCTATATCTTCTTCTTCTATATCTTCTTCTTCTTCTATATCTTCTTCATCTTCTTCTATATCTTCTTCTTCTATATCTTCTTCTTCTTCTTCTTCTTCCTCTTCTTCTCTATCATTATATTATGTGTCTTGGTTTTCCTTTCTTTTGTAATATTTTTTTTTACTTCATTTTTGGAAATATTTTATTGTAATAACACCATAGTTATATTTGTGTTGATGGCATAATAGGTAGGTAGTGGCACATTGCAAGCCACAGCGCCTTTTTCTGTGTACCCTGGCGGTGGTAAAACACAGACATCAGCAGGAGGAGGAAGTAGTAGTTGCAGGCTTGCAGCTATTTGTAGTGTGTGGTAATAGTCGGTCGGTACTCGGTAGGAGAGTGGGTGGGCAGGTGGCAGTAGAAAATAGTTCTTCTTCTGTTCTCCCTGGCAGTGGTAGCAGCACACAGACAGCAGAAGCTCAATGCAACTACAGGGGGAGGAGTAATGTGTGTCAGGCAGTGTGATGTGACTGACATAATAGGCCCTGGTACCTAGCGGTGGTACCAGGGCCATAAATGAACATCATGAGGTTCCAGACAGCGGTCGTGAAGCCCACATTGTGTCCAATACACAATTGGGACAGCACAGTTTTCAACCCGGACACCTCTACAATAATTACAATTTTTTTTTTCAAATTAATGCAGCTATTGTTGAGCGTAATAGCTGGTGGCGCTTGGGCAGCAGCACCTTGTAATGTGTTCCCTGGCAGTGGAGAGGAGACACAGACAGCAGGAGGAAATATAACAGCAGGCAGCGTGAGGAGGATAAGTGTGTGTGGCAGACTGGCATTTGGCAGCAGGCAGGAGGGCAGGCAGCGAGACATAGTAGGTCCTGGGTCCTAGCGGTGGTCCCAGGGCCATAAATGAACAGCATGAGGTTCCAGACAGCGGTCGTGAAGCCCACATTGTGTCCAATACACAATTGGGACAGCACAGTTTTCAATCCGGACACCTCTAAAATAATAAAAAAAAATTTTTTTTCAAATTAATGCAGCTATTTTTGAGCGTAATAGCTGGTGGCGCTTGGGCAGCAGCACCTTGTAATGTGCTCCCTGGCAGTGGAAACACACAGACAGTAGGATGAAATATAACAGCAGCAGCAGCAGCAGGTGTATGTGTGTGTGCCAGTCGTCACTTCATGTACCCCTCTCGCCGACAAAAGGGGCCATGAATTCGCCTTCCAACCAAGCCTGGTTCATTTTGAGAAACGTCAGTCTGTCCACAGACTTGTGAGACAGACGAGATCGCTTCTCAGTGACGACTCCACCGGCTGCACTGAAGCAACGCTCTGACAGTACGCTGGAAGGGGGGCAGGAGAGCACTTCCAGGGCGTACTGCGCAAGCTCGCTCCAGATCGGCAGGTGCTTGACCCAATACTCCATGGGATCAACAGGGGCCACTCTGTCAAGGCCGCTGAAGGACCCCATGTAGTCAGCCACCATGCGGGTCAATCGCTGCCTGTGACTGGAGAAGGATGCTGCTGCAGGCACCTCCTCTCTAGTCCTTGGCAGCTCTACACTCATGTAGAGCTCTTGGGTCAGAGACAGCAGGTCTGTGGTGCGCGAGCGCTTGCTGCTGGTGGATGCAGGCACCTGCTGCTGCCTCTGTGCTGGCTGGACAGTGGGGGTGGATGGCTCAGGGAAGGCTTCCTGCAAGCGCTCAACAAGGGACAGCTGCAAATCCCTCATTTGTTGCGCACGGTCTCCTCCTGCAGGCAGGAACTGGCTGAGCTTCCCCTTCAGACGTGGGTCCAGCATCATGCAGATCCAGATGTCCTCCCTCTGCTTCATCTATATCACCCTTGGGCAGGGCCGGCCTTAGGTTTCACAGCGCCCTGAGCGTAACCAAACTTTGGCGCCCCCCCATTCATCCTCTTCACGTGTGAGCGCACCACACACATACACTAATGGGGGGGGCTTAGTAGTGCGTAGGTAGAAAGGTAGGTGCCCCCAGTACAGGTTAGATAGGTAGGTACCTGCAATATAGGTTAGATAGGTAGCTGCCCCAGTATAGATTAGATAGGTAGATGCTCCCAGTATAGATTAGTTAGGTAGCTGCCCCCAGTATAGATTAGTTAGGCAGCTGCCCCCAGTATAGATTAGTTAGGCAGCTGCCCCCAGTATAGATTAGTTAGGCAGCTGCCCCCAGTATAGGTTAGATAGGTAGGTGCCCCCAGTATAGATTAGATAGGTAGCTGCCCCCCAGTATAGGTTAGATAGGTAGCTGCCCCCCAGTATAGGTTAGATAGGTAGCTGCCCCCCAGTATAGGTTAGATAGGTAGCTGCCCCCAGTATAGGTTAGATAGGTAGGTGCCCCCAGTATAGGTTAGATAGGTAGGTGCCCCCAGTATAGGTTAGATAGGTAGCTGCCCCCCAGTATAGGTTAGATAGGTAGCTGCCCCCAGTATAGGTTAGATAGGTAGCTGCCCCCAGTATAGGTTAGATAGGTAGGTGCCCCCAGTATAGGTTAGATAGGTAGCTGCCCCCCGTATAGGTTAGATAGGTAGCTGCCCCCCAGTATAGGTAGGTGCCCCCAGTATTGGCTAGATAGGTAGCCGCCCCCAGTATAGGTTAGATAGGTAGCTGCCCCCCAGTATAGGTTAGATTAGGTAGGTATCCCCCAGGATAGGTGAGATAGGTAGCTTCCCCCCAGTATAGGTTAGATTAGGTAGCTGCCCCCCAGTATAGGTTAGATTAGGTAGGTGCCCCCCAGGATAGGTTAGATAGGTAGCTGCCCCCCAGTATAGGTTAGATTAGGTAGGTGCCCCCCAGGATATGTTAGATAGGTAGCTGCCCCCCAGTATAGGTTAGATAGGTAGCTGCCCCCCAGTATAGGTTAGATAGGTAGCTGCCCCCCAGTATAGGTTAGATAGGTAGCTGCCCCCCAGTATAGGTTAGATTAGGTAGGTGCCCCCCAGTATAGGTTAGATAGGTAGCTGCCCCCCAGTATAGGTTAGATAGGTAGCTGCCCCCAGTATAAGGTAGGTAGGTAGGTAGGTGCCCGCCCCCCCTCATAGTGGAGGGGGGAGCCGCAGCGCGGGGAGGGCAGCCCGACCTCTCCCTCCCTTCCTCTCCCAGGGCTGCCCTCCGTGCTCCCCCCTCAGACTGCAGCAGAGATAACTCACCTCCCTCGCCGGCGCCTCTCACTTGCAGTTGCCGCTGGTCTACTCTCTTCTACATAGTTACTGATGCACACTAAACTTCCTGCTTAACAGGAAGTTTAGTGTGCATCAGTAACTATGTAGAAGAGAGTAGACCAGCGGCAACTGCAAGTGAGAGGCGCCGGCGATCGGAACGAGGGAGGTGAGTTATCTCTGCTGCAGTCTGAGGGGGGAGCACGGAGGGCAGCCCTGGGAGAGGAAGGGAGGGAGAGGTCGGGCTGCCCTCCCCGCGCTGCGGCTCCCCCCTCCATCACGGCACACGGACATGTTTGTCCCCTTCAGCGGCACCAGGGGGCGGAGCGGGAGCAATCCTTAATAAAACATTCGGCCAGGGGACAGGCGCGCCCCCTGGAAGCCGGCGCCCTGAGCGATCGCACCGGTCGCTCAGGTCAAAGGCCGGCCCTGCCCTTGGGTCCTTGCGCAGGCACCTCAGCATGTGCACTGCCATTGGGAACAGTCTGGCCACGTCTGTTGGCACATCATCGGGAGCCCCAGAGCCGACATTGCTGTCCTCCTCTGCCTCCTCCACCTCATCCTCTCTCCACCCCCGCACCAGTCCAGCTGCGCTCTGCTGCTCCCCCTCATCAGCAGCAAGGTCAGGGACCTCCACCAACTCCGAGCCCTTGTCCTCAGAGGTGGCCTGTGAAGATGCCTGCAGCTCCTGCTGGTCCAAGGCTGCCGCTCCCTCTTCCACCAGTGCATACAGGGCCCTGTCCAGCGCACACACCAAGGGGACCCACTCGCACACCATTGCATGGTCCCTGCTCACCATGTTGGTGGCCTGCAGGAAGGGTGCCAGGACTGAGCACACCTGCTGCATGAGCCCCCAGTCCTCCGTGGAGATGATGGACGGGAGGTTGGTGGCGGCACGCCCAGTTGCAGTGAGGGAGGCAACTGTTGCTCGTCGTGCAACGTACTGGCTGACAGCCTGCCTCTGTTCAACCAGACGCTCCAACATCGCCAGGGTGGAGTTCCAGCAAGTTGGAACATCGAGCATGAGCCGGTGCTGTGGCAGGTGCAGCTCCTTCTGCACCTCTTCCAGGCTCGCCACGGCTGCAGGCGAGTGCCGGAAGTGACGCACAACCTTCCTTGCCACCTCAAGGAGTCGGTCCATCCCCTGGTAGGTCCGCAGGAACTTTTGGACTACCAGGTTCAGGACGTGCGCCAGGCAGGGGATGTGGGTCAGGTCTCCCCTGCTGATGGCAGCGACCAGGTTTGCCCCATTGTCGGACACCACCTCTCCGACTCTGAGGCCTCTGGGGGTCAGCCAATTCCTCTCCTGCTCTCGGAGTTTGGCCAGGACGTGGTTCGCCGTCAGTTTGGTCTTCCCCAGGCTAACCAATTCCAGCAGCGCTTGGCAGTGGCGGGGCTTCACGCTGCTGCTGAGGCGGGGGGTTTGGGCTGGTGTGGCGGAGGATGGAAGCGGATCAGAGGAACCTGCTGCTGTTCCGCTGACCCTGCATGGTGGCACCACTTACTGCGTTGTTGGTGCTGCTGCTGCTCTGGCAGTGCCGGCCGATGCTGCTCCCCCCTCCTCACCCCCTTCCACCAAGCTGACCCAATGCGCGGTGAAGGACAGATAGCGGCCTGTCCCAAACCGGCTGCTCCACGAGTCCATGGTGACGTGGACCCGTTGACCCACCGCGTGATCCAGCCCTCTCCCGACATTGGCCATCACAGAGCGGTGAAGTGCAGGGATGGCCGTGCGTGCAAAATAATGTCGGCTGGGGATTGGCCAATCGGGGGCTGCACACATCAGGAGCGCACGCATGTTGCTCCCCTCCTGCACAAGGAAATAAGGCAGGAGTTGGGAGCACATGGCCCGTGCCAGCAAGCCGTTCAGCTGACGCACGCGACGGCTGCTGGGAGGCAGAACCCTGACCACCCCCTGGAAGGTGTCGCTGAGCAGGGTCTGGCGAGGTCTTTTGCTGGCACGGGAAGCAGTGGAGGGAGCAGAGGAGGCCACTGAGGACTGGCTGCCAGAACAGACCTCAGTGTCGGCGGCAGGAGTTGCAGAGGGAGGAGGAGCAGTGCGTTGCTGGGTCTGCCACTGCCGCTGCCAGCTTCCTTCAACTTCACGAACTCCTCATGCTCGTGAAAGTGTTTCCCTGCAAGGTGGTTGACCAGAGAGGTGGTGCCAAACGCAGAGGGCTCCTTCCCTCTGCTGAGCTGCTTGCAGCACTGGTTGCAGGTGGCATACTTGCACTCCAAATATGGAAGGGTGAAAAAATTCCATATTGGGGAGGTGAAGTTGCCCCTTCGGCTGGAAGGTGCTGCTGCTGCTGGTCTCCCTGTGGTGGTTGGGGGGGGGGGGGGAGGTTCTTGGTGCGGCTGGTGGTGGCACTGGCAGAACTCGTCTCCTGATCAGCACGCTGTGTGGCCTGCATACCACGCCCACTTGTGATCCTGCCCATGCCTGCAATGCTGATCCTTCTAGCAAGGCCCGCAGACACATCCTCCTCCTCCTCCTCCTCAGAGCTGATGACATCTCCACTCCTAGGACCTGGTGGCAACCAGTCTTTGTCCTTCACAATGTCATCATCATCCTCCCCCTCCACAAACATGTCCTGCTGGGATCCCCCAAACTCCCCTTCTGTATGCATGGACGGATGGACAGTCACCACTGTCTGACTGTCCAAAGCATCATCCCCTAAAGTGCCCATGAGCATTCCTTCCTCTGCCAATTCTTCCGCAACAGCACTCCATACCTTCTCTGTTCCTGAGGTCCATAAGAAGGTGCTGAGTGACAGGGTGCTGGTGTCGCCCGCTGGGGCTGGAGAACTGCACTCCTCCTCCTGCTCCCCAGGCAGTGCTGGGCGGCTGCTGCTGCTCTTGCGAACAGGAGTGGTGGCAGGGGTGGAGGACTCTGTTCCAGAGCTAATGGTGGCCTGCTCATCCACCATCAGTTCCACCACAGCGTCTGCGTCCTTCTCCTCAATAGGACGGCTACGACCTGGCGGTGGGAGGAACATCTGGGCCACACGCTGCTGCTGCTGCTGCTGCTGTGTCTCTGCAGCGTGACTCCCAGCTGTTGGGCGGCCAAGGCGTCCACGGCCAGTGGCTAATGGCGGAATAGCCACTGGTGCAGACGCAGAACTGCGCATGGTGGTGGTGGCGCGGCTGCCACGCCCACGACCTCCTCTCTTGGCGATGCCCTTGCTGCCCCTGCCCAGACCGCGGCTGCCAGTGCCAGACATTGTATATTTTTAATATTATACAAATGAAAAAAAAAACTTATGTATGTAAAGGCGGGTGGGACAAGTGGGGTACTTTAATGGGGTGGGACTGGTGGTGGTGGGTGTGTGAGGTGACGGACAGGTGTACTCTACAGCAGAGATCGGTGTAGCGCTAACGAGAGAGTGCGCACTGCGCACACAAAGACCCTAGCTGACGCTGACTGACGGTGTCAGACTACAGTACAATTCAGCTAAGACACAATAGAAGTAGTATATATATAAACAATAGGAGGACGGGTGTAGCACTAACTGGAGGGTGCTGACAGCGCAGATGTGCACTGCGCACACAAAGACCCTAGCTGACGCTGACTGATGGTGTCAGACTACAGTACAATTCAGCTAAGACACAATAGAAGTAGTGATATATAAACAATAGGAGGACGGGTGTAGCACTAACTGGAGGGTGCTGACAGCGCAGATGTGCAGTGCGCACACAAAGACCCTAGCTGACGCTGACTGACGGTGTCAGACTACAGTACAATTCAGCTAAGACACAATAGAACTAGTGATATATAAACAATAGGAGGACGGGTGTAGCACTAACTGGAGGGTGCTGACAGCGCAGATGTGCACTGCGCACACAAAGACCCTAGCTAACGCTGACTGACAGTGTCAGACTACAGTACAATTCAGCTAAGACACAATAGAAGTAGTATATATATAAACAATAGGAGGACGGGTGTAGCACTAACTGGAGGGTGCGTGCGCACGCACACTAAGACCCTAGCTGATGCTAATTGACGGTCCCTAAACACAGACTAGAGTACAGTGAGTGAGTACACACAGTACTACTAGTACTAACTTAGAGTGACCAGACGTCCCGGATTGCCCGGGACGCGTCCCGGATTCGGGGTCCGCTGTCCCAGGCTGCATGAGGTCCCAGGAAACGTCCCGCTTTCAGCAGCGGGACGTCCCGGCCTCGGGACTCTGGCCACTCTATACTCAATGAACTGGCAGCGGCGTCTATAGACGCCGTGCCAGTTCATTGCCTGCAGCCCCGCTCCAGCCTCCTCTTCCGGTGTCTGTTCCGACACCGGCAGGCGAGCAGGGCTACGGCAAGATGGCTGCCGAAGCCCTGTACTGGAGACCTATTTGTGTCTCCAGTACAGGGCTTCGGGCGCAATCTTGCCGTAGCCCTGTCAGCGCGGGAGACTGCAGGAGAAGTAAGACGGTCCCAGGAGCAGCGCGCCAGAGGCCGGAGACTTCTGCCAGGTGAGTAAATCAATGCTTTCTTTTCCAGGTGAAATGTTTGCCCGCATTGTTTCTTTTACAGGTGAAATGTTTGCCCGCATTGTTTCTTTTACAGGTGAAATGTTTGCCCGCATTGTTTCTTTTACAGGTGAAATGTTTGCCCGCATTGTTTCTTTTCCGGTGAAATGTTTGCCCGCATTGTTTCTTTTCCGGTGAAATGTTTGCCCGCATTGTTTCTTTTCCGGTGAAATGTTTGCCCGCAGTGCGTTTCTTTTCTGGCGAAATGTTTGCCCGCAGTGCGTTTCTTTTCTGGTGAAATGTTTGCCCGCAGTGTGTTTCTTTTCTGGTGAAATGTTTGCCCGCATTGCGTTTCTTTTCTGGTGAAATATTTGCCCGCATTGCGTTTCTTTTCTGGTGAAATGTTTGCCCGCATTGCATTTCTTTTGTACTGACATGTTGCCCGCATTGCGTTTATTTTGTACTGACATGTTTGCCCACATTGCGTTTCTTTTGTACTGACATGTTTGCCCGCATTGCGTTTATTTTGTACTGACATGTTTGCCAGCATTGCGTTTACTTTGTACTGACATGTTTGCCCGCATTGCATTTATTTTATACTGACTGTATAACTACAAAATAGTACAATATTCTATCTAACACAGAAGTAGTAGTACAGGAGTAGAGTAGGACAGGTGAGAGCACAGGTAAGGTAGAGACTGGAGCACAGAGCAGGGCAGGCACAGGGCCTAGCTGCTGACTGCAGGCCTGCAGCAGCAGCACCAGTGACAGTCTCCCTCCCTAGTCCCTAATCACACTAACTAAACTGCCTAAAATACAATCTATCTACAATACAAAGCAATACAGTTGAAGATCAAGTGTTGGAGTGTAAAAACGCTAGGTTTAGAGCAATGGAAATGCACTTGCACACAGACAAAAAGCACTGGAGCAGTTCTCTCAGTACAATCAGTCAGTAAGTCGCAAGCAGGACGAGTGAGGCAAAATGGCGTCCGCTATTTATAGAGGGGGGCTTGGCCAGGCTCCCCCTCTGTGATTGGCTGCAGTCAGAGGGCTGGGAGCTAGGATATCTCCGGATAGCTGCTTGCTATCCGAGTGCGCTCGGATAGCACAGCCCAGATAGCTAATACTATTCGAGTTCGGTATTCGAGCTCGAATAGTGAAAAAGAGCTAGGATTATCCGAGTACCTCTGACCTCGATAGTTCAACAGATGAAACCCATGCACCACTTATGTTGCATGGTACTCAAGTAAGTGATGCATTTGTATATGGCGCATTACACAATTTGTGTAATATAGCCAAATGCTGGAGTAATTTGGGTGCCTGGCAATTAAGCGGTAATAGTGTTGGAGTGTGAGCAAGCGTTGGCACAACTGACTGAGAGGGGATATGTTCCTTGTCGGATCATAGTCTTCCCACTGATTAATGATTTGGCTGTTTTCCTCAGATTGTGGTGCAGAGAGCTCCTCTTCTGCTGCGCCATGGCTTCCTCTGGGCTGCAGCTGCAAGTGTGCCAAGAGTGCAGGGTTGTTTCATGAGCTGCTACAGCTGCAAGTGAGTGGCCTGGGCCAAGAGCAGTGGGGAGCTGGACCTCAGATGGACCACGGTGCTAAAGGGTGTCAGCTTCACTGGTGCACTTCTCCCTCCACCTTCTAGAGATCTCCTCGCCAGACCTGCCCAGGAATGATGCTCCATGGAGGAAGGTTGAACCGACAGCTGGTGAGAGAGGGCATAGTCTACGGTGGGGGGAGGGGGTACTTTGTAAATTTGTTGGTGATGGGAGTTTGGTGTTTGGAGTAGTTGTCAACCATGAACCAAGTGGTCCTAACTTGGTCCTAACCGGGTGATAGAATTAAATAATATCTGCTTATATACATAAACATAAACTTATTACCGAACCAAACTGTCCGAGAACTACCGGCAAAAACTATCTAATCACAGTGTTTGTCATGAAAAATGTACTTAACAGGCCGAGGGACTCCACCATGCCTTCCCAAGATGGCCGCTCCTCCCCTATGCCATCACAAGACTCTCGCTCTCAGATGCGGGCACAGACTGGACTACTTCTAAACCAGAGCGAGTTTAAGCAGGACCTCGAGGAAGGCCTTGAACAGATGTACAAGCGAGTCGCAGGCAAGTTCCAATCCAATCCAAATAGCATCGCTGGGCTCCCGAACAGATCTCATGGAGACTAAACACGATGAGCTGCTGGCTTCACACAAAACCCTCCAAGCTGAACACTGCTCTCTATGCAAATCGGTACACGTTTTATAAGCTCAATCGGAGGACCTGGATAACAGGAATCGGCGCATCTGAGGCCTACCGGAATCATACCAAGATCTTATCCCGCATGTTACTGCCATCTTTCAAAAGCTTCGCCCGGATGTCAGCACTGAGGCCTTCACCTGTCCACAGGACTCTGAGAACACAACCTTCGCCTGAAAAACCACCTAGGGATATTGTACTCTGTCTGTAGGACTTTCTTATAAAGGAGCACTTACTCAAAGCAGCCAGATCTGCCACTGACTTTTAATACAAGGAGCACCCCATCCAATTTTTTCAGGCGCCATCACCTACTACGCTTGAAAAGCGCAAAGGGATGAAACACATCACCTCACAGCTTTCCAAAGCCCAAATTTGTTATCGATGGGGATTTCCATCTGCATTGATTGTTACTGACAATGGCACTACTCACATCAGGGACGGATCTAGGGGGGAGCAAGCGGGTCTCTTGCCCCAGGCGCAGTTTGTTGAATTCTTAAAAAGGCGGCAAAATGTGGATGGGGAATGGCAGTTTAGGCGCCAAAACCTGACCTTGCCCCAGGCGCAACTTGGGGCAACTTGGTCTAGATCCGTCCCTGACTCACATCATTCAGTCTCCCAAAGATGGAGACAAGCTCCTGCAGAAATTAGGCCTTCAACGCTCTCCAATGCCACCCAAGGGACCAGTCCATTTTTTACAATTCAAACCACTGCAGTTATAACTGTTTATTGCTCGGTCATACAACTTACCACCCAAGCAAATTTTACCTCCTTTTCTTCTCACTAACACAGCTTTCGTTTGGTGCTATTTGATTGCTGCTGCGATTTGTAGTTTTTATTATATTCATCCAAAAAGACAGGAAATGAAAAGAAATGATATTTTCAACTTTCCGTGGTATAATTTTTCAAATAAAGCAATATTTGTATACAAGTTTTTGTCCATATTTATTGTGCTACATGTCTTTGATAAAAAAAAAATCCAATAAGTGTATATTTATTGGTTTGGGTAAAAGTTATAGCGTTTACAAACTGTGGTACAAAAAAGTGAATTTGCGCAGTTTGAAGCGGCTCTGACTTTTCTGAGCACCTGTCATGTTTCTTGCGGTGCTAGAATGCCAGGATAGTATAAATACCCCCCAAATTACCCCATTTTGGAAAGAAGACACCCCAAGGTATTTGCTGAGGGGCATGGTGAGTTCATAACAGATTTTATTTTTTGTCACAAGTTAGCAGAAAATGACACCATGCCCCTCAGTGAATACCTTGGGGTGTCTACTTTCCAAAATTGGGTCACTTGTGGGGTACTTATACTGCCATTTTTTTTGGGGGGGGGGCTAAATTTTGAGCACCCCTGTAAAGCCTAAAGGTGCCTGAGAATGGCAATACCACGTATGTGACATTTTTTTGCAGGCTAGCTGCGCAAACTTGCCCAAAGTCCAATGAGCACCTTTAGGCTTTACAGGGGTGCTCACAATTTAGGCCCCAACAAACATTGCCAGGACAGTAAAAAAAACCCAGAAATGACCCCATTTTTGAAAGAATAGACCCCAAGGTATTCTACGAGGGGCATAGTGAGTTCATATAAAATTTTATTTTTTGTCACAAGTTAGCAGAAAATGACACTTTGTGAGAAAAAAATAAAAAATGCCCAACAAATCTTCCAAACCCACTTTGCTCCTATGCCCTGGCAAACCTGATTAATCCATTCACATCGATCGATGTGGATGAAAAAACCTTTGCCAGGTTTGATACAAAGTGCTTGCCAAAGCATAGGAACTCCAACACCGCCCCTCAGCTCATATGCCTTGGCAAACGTATCTTACTGCGGAGGAGAAATTTCGTCCTGCAGCGCTGCATGCACCGACTTGTGTGTAATCTGACAGACGCGCAATTCTTCTGTCAGGATGCACCATCAGTGCTGCAGCTGGTTGGTCGATCAGTCGTTCGCTCGGTCCACCTGGAAGGGTAAAGGATGGAAAGAGAGAGAGAAAAAAAACATACAAAAAAAAAAAAAAACCCAAGCAAGCAGCAATGCAAGACATTCATTAACATTAACTTTCAAAAACTTTATTAAAACTTTTTAACCAAACAATAACATTTGAAACTTTTTTGCTTACCTGTTTTTTTTGTTTTGTTTATTTTACTTACCTTCCGAGGACAAACTTCTCCTTCCGCATGGGAAAGTGTGGAAAGTGCAAATTGCACAGAGATATGGCGAAGCACACTATGCACTTTGTCCCAAGAGGAAGGAGAGGTTTCTGGCAGCCCTGTGTATTCGGGTCTTTCCAAAGCTGATGTGTGGTTTCACACTGCATATTGGCGTATCCGGTGGGTCGCGCCCGCCACACTGCATCGCCAAAAACACACCTTCAGGGAATACTGCATTAGTACATGGTATTCCCTGTCTGGAATTGGCCAAGTAATCTTTGCGTCGCCATCCAGCCGACGCAAATTGCCGCAGGAGCCACGGAGTAGCGTAGATATGCACTAACATTATGTCACACACTTCCGGCGTAGTGGGGACCGCAAAGTGGGACTTTCGCTAGGCAATTTGCCCGCAACGCGCCAGTGTGAACAAGCCTTGAGAGACCTTTGTGTGCCTACTCTGTGTCTCGCGTTCCCTACTCTAATAGCGTACCTGCTCATGGTAGTTCTCTAAACACTCCCCTATGCATAGGCTTGTCAGGACAGTAGGGACAATAAAAAGTGGTGTCACACCTTATTCCAGCCCTGCTGCAGACACGACAACGTTTTCTTGGGGAAAAGTGAGATGGGGTACCGGGAAGACATACGGGCAGTGTCTTTCATGTAGCCAGCTAATTACATTTTGGGGTTGGGCCACGGCTCCTTCTGGATACAGGAGTTCCGAAATGATCTCTTCCTGAAATTAAGGAAGGATCCTTTAGTTCTCCTAGCCATACTGTAGAGAACAAAACTGTTGTACATTGCCAACTGAATCAAATAAACAGACACTTTCTTATACCAGCGTCTGGTTCTGCGGGAAACCAAATAGGGAGCCAACATCTGGTCGTTGAAGTCCACCCCTCCCATGTTAAGGTTATATTGGTGGACGGCGAGGGTTTTTTCGACAACCTCAGTTGCTTGTTGAATTTGGACTGTTGTGTCTGCATGAATGGTAAACAGAAGGTAAACGTCCCTCTTGTCCTTCCATTTCACCACGAGCAGGTTTTCATTACACAAGGCAGCCCTCTCCCCCCGTGCAAGTCGGGTACTAGTGAGCTGTTGGGGGAAGCCCTGGCCGAGTAGCTGTAAATGCTTATAGAGGCCCAAACTTGTGTAGTAATTGTCCACATAAAGATGGTACCCCTTCTGGAACAAGGGTGACACCAAGTCTCAAACAATCTTGCCACTGCTACCCAGGTAGTCAGGGCATCCGACCGGCTCCAATTTTAAGTTTTTTCCCTAATAGACCCTAAAACAATATGTATAGCCTGTGGCCCTGTCACAGAGCTTATACAGCTTGACCCCATACTGGGCACGCTTGCTTGGGATGTACTGCTTAATGCAGATGTTCTGTTCAGGGGTGTAAGCATCTGCAAATGTGGATGACAGGTGGTCTATGAGGGGCCGAATTTTGTGGAGCCGATCATAGTCAGGGTGGTCTTTTTTATGACAGGTTGTATTGTCATTGAAGTGCAGGATGTCCTCAAAACGTGCCCTGGACATGGCAGCAGAGTACATGGGCATGTGATACATTGGGTGCATAGACCAATAGGACCGCAATACATTTTTTTTTATTGAGACCCATGTTGAGGAGAAGGCCCAAAAAGATTTTAAATTCGGAAACTGTGACTGGTTTCCACCGAAACGGCTGGGCATGGAAGCTGCTCGGATTCGCGGTGATAAATTGTGTGGCCATATGGTTGGTCTCTGCCACGACTAAGTCGTAGAGATCCTCGGTGAAGATTAGTGTTGGGCGAACACCTGGATGTTCGGGTTCGCGAACGTTTGCCGAACATGGCCGCGATGTTCGGGTGTTCGCGCCGAACTCCGAACATAATGGTCATAATAAGTCAATGGGGACCCGAACTTTCGTGCTTTGTAAAGCTTCCTTACATGCTACATACCCAAATTTGCAGGGTATGTGCACCTTGGGAGTGGGTACAAGAGGAAAAAAATATTTGAAAAAGAGCTTATAGTTTTTGAGAAAATTGATTGTACAGTGGTGGGTGAGCGGTGTACTACTATTCCCAGCAGCGACACAGAGCACAATGCTATACAGTGGTGGGTGAGCGGTGTACTACTATTCCCAGCAGCGACACAGAGCACAATGCTATACAGTGGCGGGTGAGCGGTGTACTACTGTTCCCAGCAGAGACACAGAGTGGCAGTAAACACAATGCTATACAGTGGTGGGTGAGCGGTGTACACAGAGTGGCAGTAAACACAATGCTATATAGTGTGGGTGAGCGGTGTACTACTGTTCCCAGCAGCGACACAATGACTGGGGGGACCCTGGCTAGCCTGGCTGGAGAGAGAACTACCCTGCCTGCCTACCCAAAGCTAAACCCACAGACAAATGGCGGAGAAATGACGTGGATCGGGTATTTATTTACCTGAACTACGTGACCCGTTCGGCCAATCAGAGCGCGTTCGGGTCCGAACCACGTGACCCATTCGGCCAATCACAGCGCTAGCCGAACGTTCGGCCATGCGCTCTTAGTTCGGCCATATGGCCAAACGGTTTGGCCGAACACCATCAGGTGTTCGGTCGAACTCGAACATCACCCGAACAGGGTGATGTTCTGCAGAACCCGAACAGTGGCGAACACTGTTCGCCCAACACTAGTGAAGATCAGATGAAAAGCATCTAGGGCCGATCCTAGATGATCTGTCTACACCTTGACTCCAGACTGGGCGGTGAAAGGGGGCACTATGGGTGCGGAGGAACCAGGGGGTTGCCAATCAGGATTTGCCAGCACCTCTGGGAGTGTAGGGGTTCTACGGGCCCGTGTTCTTGGTGGCTGCGACCGGGTCTTACTGCACGTGCCACCGAACCAGTTTCAACTGCCATGCTGGTGCTCGCCACTTCACCAGGGTTTACGGAAGTACTGGTTCCAAGTCCAGGATGTGCTGCGCTGCTGGTGCATGCCTCTCCATGAAAACCTAGATCAGTGCTAGCGCCACTCTGCTGCCCTTAAAGGTTTATCCTGTGCCACCTGCGGTCCACTGACATGGGGTACGGTACGCCTGGCGCTAGCAGAGACCCCAACCTCATCATCTTTGCTATCAGTCAGTGAGCCACTGCTATCTATAGGTTCATATTCTGACCCGCATGATTCGTCGGATGAGAAGTCTCTATAGGCCTCTTTAGCGGAATACCCCTTTCTTGCCATGGTGGACTGCTAAATTTAGGGGGTATTTCTCTGAGACCACCCAGGAAAGAGAGCACACCTACCTAGCAAAAAGGAGTGCTTGTGAACTACAAAGCTGAGGTCGCTCAGTTTTGATAAAAAAGAAAAAATCAAAACTGATCTTTAGAGCGCCGCAGCTATTGTGTAGTGTTTCTGCAGTGATCAGAAAAAAACAATTTCTGTCACTGCGGTGGGGTGGGCTGATTGGGCAACCACTGCGTTTTTAGCGGAGCCTACTCTACGGTGACCCAAACGTACTTATATAGAGCTGACTGCGATCAGTACTGATCACTTACAGATACTATATAGTGACAATGCTGATTAGCGACAGTGATGAAGCTAATCAGCGACTAATTAGTGACTGTGGTGTAGTGGCCTGGGCGCCTTTTACCTAACAAAGGAGCCTAGCTAACTCACTGGCCTGTTTTTAGATCACTATTTAGTGACAAGGGGGGTGTGAACAGATACAATCTGAGGCAATCAGATAGAAATTGAAAACAATCAAATGCAATCAGAAGCAATCATATACAATCAAACGCAATCAAATGCAATTTCAAACAGACAAGAGGTCAAACAGAGCCAATCAAGAGGCCAATGAGATGCCAGTCAGAGTGAAAACAGGCAATCGGATGTCAATCTATAATAGATAGCGGAGATGCCGCCGCAGCGGTGAGCGGCATGGCGGCTGTCTTCGCGTCTCAGCCGGCGGCTTTCGCCGCGGTTACATGGTGGAGTTTTGCCTGGTCCTTCAGTTGCACATAGACTGAGGGCTACGCGCGCGCGCGCCAGGCAACAGGACCTTTATGCGAACAGAAGGGGAGTCAGCTGATCGGCCGGTCAGCTGACTCCAGCAGTGCTCCTGATTGGCTGAGTGATTGGGGCAGCGCTGTGGGGCGCTCTCAGTATATATAGGACCTGCCTGTCAGTGGCTCCTCGTCTGCTGTTGCAAATGCTACGTGTTAGCACTCAGACCTTAGTCAGATCCCAAAGTGTGCTAGAACCAGCAGCAGTCCACACTAAGGCCTAGTGCACACCAAAAACCGTTTTTGGTATAGTAGATTTCATATATTGTTACAGTAAAGCTGTTACTGAACAGCTACTGTAACAAAAACCGCCTGGCAAACCGCTCTGAAGTGCCGTTTTTCAGAGCGGTTTGCGTTTTTCCTATACTTAACATTGAGGCAGAAACGCATCCGCAAACCAAAATCTGCAGCAGCCCAGGAGTGTGCGTTTCTGCAAAACGCCTCCCGCTCTGGTGTGCACCAGCCCATTGAAATACATTACCCAAGCGGATCCGCACCCGCAAGCGGATCGCAAACCGCAGCCAAAACGCTCTGGTGTGCACTAGGCCTTAGTCAGATTCTGTTGATAGCTAAAGTAACTAATTGAATTGTATTATTTGTTATGACCTTCTGCTAGCCTTGACTACTCTTCTGCTTACTGATTATGTGCTTCTGCCTATCTGATCCTGTTGCCGACTCAGCCTGAACACTACTCTGATTTAAGCCTTCTGTCTTTGTACCGTATCTGTCCGGTTGTTGCCGAATCTGCTTGTCTGACTCTCCTGCCCTCACCAGTGAGCCTAGTCCCTGGTGAGGGATTCTCTGTACAGCTTAAGCACCTGCTCCTCAGGTGACCAGTAGCTGCAGTACAGTCTTAATCACCTGCTCCTCAGGTGACCAGTAACTTCAGTACAGTCTTAATCACCTGCTCCTCAGGTGACTAGTATCTACGGTACTGTCCTCATCACCTGCTCCTCAGGTGATTAGGAGCTGCAGTACAGTCTTGATCTCCTGCCCCTCAGGTGATCACCTGCTGCAGTACAGTCTGAATCACTCGCTCTTGTCTTACTGTGCACCACCCGCTCCTCGGGTGAACTGATTACTAGTTCATCTGCATCTCCAGCTTGCTGGAGTGCTGATCCCTGTGTTTTATAGAGATATCTCCCTCTACCAGCTTCTCTGGGGGAGTTGGTATTTCTATCTGTATTACTGTTGCACCAAAAACCTATCTTTACATCTGGTTGTCCTGTGTCTTGCTATACTCGCATTATTGGTGATTCTGCAGATCACCACATAATCAGGTATAGTATCTGTATTATTGGTGATACTGCAGATCACCAATAATCAGAAAATCTGTTCTTGCTGACACCAATCGTTACACAATCACAGTGCAGCTGTCAGATGCCAACCAATGTAAACAGCAATTGAAATCACTGGGCAATCAGAGATGATCAAAGGCCAATCACAATGCAATCAATCAATCAATCAATCAATCAGATGTCAAAAATCTGTGCACAGACAATAGATGTCACTCAGCTCTCACTCAGACTTCGATCAGAGCTAGTGACAGGCAACCAGATATCAATTACAGTGCAGCTTTCAGATGCCAACCAATATAAACAACAACTGAAATCACAGGGCAATCACAGATGATCAAAAACCAATAACAATGCAATCAGATGTCAAAAAACAATGCACAGGCAATAGATGTCACTCACATGTCACTCACATGTCACTCAGACCTCAGTCAGAGCTGTGACAGGTGACCAGATGTCACTCAGACCTCAGTCAGACGCGTGTCAGGGCAGTGAGGGGGCAGTGGGGGGTGATCAGCGGCGATCGGGGGGGAAACCGAGCAGGATCAGTGTGTCACTGTAACAAGCAGGGCTGCCGTCCTCTCTGGTGGTGGCCCGGGAACGCTGTGATCACGAGAGGAGGAGGCAGCCAGTATAATACACGTTGTTTACATAACAACGTGTATTATACACTTTCCATTGGGTATTTTGAAAGATCACAGCCCGCCGGCGCTGCTAATTGGCCGGCGGGCTGATGACAGAGGGGGGCCACACAGCATGCCGGGCAATGCGCGCGCATGCGATCGCCGGCAAAACAGCGCTCCAGGACCTGACACCAATTGACGTTAGGTGGTTCTGGGGCTGCCGCCACGACCATCGGCGTGGGGCGGTCTTTAAGTAGTTAAATTAATGGCATTAAAAATCATAAGTCATAATGTACAAGGCTTTAATACCCCTAACAAGCACAGAACCGCTTTAAGACAATATCAACAGCTAAAAACAGACATTATATTTTTACAGGAGACTCACTTCTCCCAATCTAATTCCCCTTCTTATATTGGCTAGAATTTTAGTAGGCACTATTATTAGAGATGGCCCGAACCTCCGATTTTCGGTTTGCGAGGCGCGAACGCAAATTTCTGCAAACGTTTGTGAACATGCAAATTTCCCCGAACCACAATAGACTTTAATGGGGAGGCGAACTTCATGGCAGAGTGGGATAAACGTCAAAGCTCCCCGGTAAAAATCAGGATTTGACACACAGCAGTGTTTTAAGGGCAGAAATCACATTTTATTGCTAAATTGGAGGCCTAAAGTTCTTTAAAACATCTTGCATGTGTATACATCAATCAGGGAGTGTAATTAGTGAACTGCTTCACATGGACAGACCAAACTCACTGTGTAACGCACCGCAAACAGCTGTTTGTGTAGTGACGGCCGTGCTGGACTGGTGCGCACCATGGCCAGAGTGCAGACGATGGCCACCGCGGCAAGGTAATGATCACAAAGAGGAATTGACACATGTACATGCCTTTTGTTTTGTTGTTGCAGCTGCAGTGCAGCCAGAAAAATTAGCCAGGCATGTACACGCACCAGAAAAATTATTATTGCGGCCGCTGCTAGCAGCGGCCCTAAAGGGGAACTGAAGAGAGAGGTATATGGAGGCTGCCATGTTTATTTCCTTTTAAGCAATACCAGTTGTCTGGCAGCCCTGCTGATCCTCTGCCTCTAATACTATTAACCATAGCCCCTGAACAAGCATGCAGCAGATCAGGTGTTTCAGACTTTAACCACCTTAGCGGTATGGACGAGCTCAGCTCGTCCATTACCGCCAGAGGGTGCCGCTCAGGCCCTGCTGGGCCGATTTGTATGAAATAAAAAGCAGCACACGCAGCCGGCACTTTGCCAGCCGCGTGTGCTGCCTGATCGCCGCCGCTCTGCGGCGATCCGCCGCGAGCAGCGGCGAAAGAGGGTCCCCCCAGCCGCCTGAGCCCTGCGCAGCCGGAACAAATAGTTCCGGCCAGCGCTAAGGGCTGGATCGGAGGCGGCTGACGTCCATGACTCATTGCAGCCTTCCTTGTTACTTATGCTTGCCGGAGGCGATCGGAAGAACGCCTCCGGAGCGCCCTCTAGTGGGCTTTCATGCAGCCAACTTTCAGTTGGCTGCATGAAATAGTTTTTTTTTTAATTAAAAAAAAACCCTCCCGCAGCCGCCCTGGCGATCTCAATAGAACGCCAGGGTGGTTAAAGTCAGATCTGACAAGACTAGCATCATGCTTGTTTCTGGTGTTATTCAGATACAGTGATGTGAAAAACTATTTGCCCCCTTCCTGATTTCTTATTCTTTTGCATGTTTGTCACACTTAAATGTTTCTGCTCATCAAAAAACATTAACTATTAGTCAAAGATAACATAATTGAACACAAAATGCAGTTTTAAATGATGGTTTTTTATTATTTAGTGAGAAAAAAAACTCAAAACCTACATCTCCATCTCACCAAAGCATGTCCTTCTACTGTAGTTGTAGAGATACTGGGTGACGGCTTTCTCCTGTTGTAGCAGGTGGTCGAACATCAGCAGGGTCGATTTCCAGTGAGTTGGGCTATCGCAAATCAAGCGCCTCACCGGCAAGTTGTTTCTCCACTGAATATCGGCCAAGCGTACCATGGCCATGTAAGACCGCCTGAAATGCCCACACAACTTCCTGGCCTGCTTCAAGACATCCTGTAAGCCTGGGTACTTACACACAAATCTCTGGATTACGAGATTGCGCGCATGTACCATGCAGGGTACATGTGTCAACTTTCCCAAATTTAAAGCCGAAATGAGATTGCTGCCGTTGTCACACACCACGTTGCCGATTTCCAGTTGGTGCGGGGTCAGCCACTGATCCACCTGTTTGTTCAGAGCAGCCAGGAGAGCTGCTCCAGTTTGACTCCCCACTTTGAGGCAAGACACGTCTAAGATGGCGTGACACCGTCGTACCTGGCATGCAGCATAGGCCCTGGGGAGCTGGGGCTGTGTAGCTAGAGAGTAGAGTTGGGCCGAACCTCCGATTTTAGGTTCGCGAACCTGGTTCGCGAACTTCGAACTTCCGCGGAAGGTTCGGTTCGCGTTAAAGTTCGCGAACAGCAATAGACTTCAATGGGGATGCGAACTTTGAAAAAAAAAAATAATTATGCTGGCCACAAAAGTGATGGAAAAGATGTTTCAAGGGGTCTAACACCTGGAGGGGGGCATGACGGAGTGGGATACATGCCAAAAGTCCCCGGGAAAAATCTGGATTTGACGCAAAGCAGCGTTTTAAGGGCAGAAATCACATTGAATGCTAAATGACAGGTCTAAAGTGCTTTAAAACATCTTGCATGTGTATACATCAATCAGGTAGTGTAATTAAGGTACTGCTTCACACTGACACACCAAACTCACCGTGTAACGCACCGCAAACAGCTGTTTGTGTAGTGACGGCCGTGCTGGACTAGTGCGCACCATGGCGAGAGTGCAGGTTTTGGTGGCTTTACAGCCCATATGGTCGCCTGGCTGATGTAGCTGAATGACAGAACAGTGACTGTCCAGCTGATCAAATTTGGTCTGACCACAATGAAGCAACGACCTTATTATCTTTTGTGTGCCCCCCGAGACACTCATCGAGGCGCCGGTCATTGCTTCATTGTGATACGCAAGCCCCTTCACCACGGCAAGGTAATGATCACGAAGGGGAATGGGCGCATGTACATGCCTTTTCTTTTGTTGTTGCAGCTGCCCGCAGTGCAGCCAGAAAAATTAGGCAGTCATGTACACGCACCAGAAAAATTATTACAGCGGCCGCCTGGAATCCCGGACCCTGTTGGTGGTGGCGGAGAAAGTAGTCAAGCGGCCTGCAGGCAGACATGCTGTGTGGAGGGACTGGGAGCGACTTAGTCTTCTTGGGGCAGGCCAGGCAGCCAGTCACACGGCGTGCAGGCAGAGATGCTGTGTGTGCGGGGACTGACTTAGTCTTGGGGCGGGCAGCAGCCCTCCGGGATCCATGCCTCATTCATTTTGATAAAGGTGAGGTACTTAACACTTTTGTGACTTAGGCGACTTCTCTTCTCTGTGACAATACCTCCAGCTGCGCTGAAGGTCCTTTCTGACAGGACGCTTGCGGCAGGGCAGGAGAGAAGTTGGATGGCAAATTGGGACAGCTCTGGCCACAGGTCAAGCCTGCGCACCCAGTAGTTCAAGGGTTCCTCATCGCTGTTCACAGCAGTGTCTACATCCACACTTAAGGCCAGGTAGTCTGCTACCTGCCGTTCCAGGCGTTGGTGGAGGGTGGATCCGGAAGGGCTACGGCGAGGCGTCCGCATGTCCGACATCACCATGAGATTGCTGGAGCGTCCTGTCTTTGACTGCGTGGACACGGGGGAGGATTAGTGGCAGTGGTACCTTGCTGGCGTTGTGCTGTCACATCACCCTTAAAGGCATTGTAAAGCATAGTTGACAGCTGGTTCTGCATGTGCTGCATCCTTTCCACCTTCCGGTGAGTTGGTAACAGGTCCGCCACTTTGTGCCTGTACCGAGGGTCTAGTAGTGTGGCCACCCAGTACAGCTCATTCCCCTTGAGGTTTTTTATACGGGGGTCCCTCAACAGGCAGGACAGCATAAAAGACGACATCTGCACAAAGTCGGATCCAGTACCCTCCATCTCCTCTTGCTCTTCCTCAGTGACGTCAGGTAAGTCAACCTCCTCCCCCCAGCCGCGAACAATACCACGGGAAGGTTGAGCAGCACAAGCCCCTTGCGACGCCTGCTGCGGTTGTTCTCCTGCCGCTGTCCCCTCCTCCTCCTCCCCCAAAGAAACACCTTGCTCATCATCCTCTGAGTCTGACTCGTCTTCTGCACACGACTTCTCTTCTTCCTCCTCCTCCCCCCTCTGTGCTGCCGCAGGTGTTGAGGAAGCAGCTGGGTCTGATGAAAATTGGTCCCATGCCTGTTCCTGCCGTAACGGTTCCTGGTCACGCTCATTCACAGCTTCATCCGCCACTCTACGCACAGCACGCTCCAAGAAGTAAGCGTAGGGAATTAAGTCGCTGATGGTGCCCTCACTGCGGCTCACCAAGTTGGTCACCTCCTCAAACGGCCGCATGAGCCTGCATGCATTTTTAATCAGTGTCCAGTTGTCGGGCCAGAACATCCCCATCTTCCCAGACTGTTTCATTCTACTGTAGTTGTAGAGGTAGTGGGTCACGGCTTTCTTCTGTTCTAGCAGGCGGGAGAACATGAGCAGGGTCGAGTTCCAGCGAGTCGGGCTATCGCAAATGAGGCGTCTCACCGGCATGTTGTTTTTGCGCTGAATTTCTGCAAAGCGTGCCATGGCTGTGTAAGACCGCCTCAAATGCCCACAGAACTTCCTGGCCTGCTTCAGGACATTCGCTAAGCCAGGGTACTTTGCCACAAATCTTTGAACCACTAGATTCATGACATGTGCCATGCAGGGTATGTGTGTCAGCTTCCCCATATGCAAAGCGGCAAGCAGATTGCTGCCGTTGTCGCACACCACGTTGCCTATCTCCAGGTGGTGCGGGGTCAGCCACTCTTCCACCTGTTTCTTAAGAGCAGCCAGGAGAGCTGCTCCAGTGTGACTCTCCACTTTGAGACAAGACATGTCTAAGATGGCGTGACACCGTCTTACCTGGCATGCAGCATAGGCCCTGCGGAGCTGGGGCTGTGTAGCTGGAGAGGAGAACTGCCACTCAGCCAAGGAGGAGGAGGACAGCGAAGAGCATGTAGCAGGAGGAGAGGAGGTGGCAGGAGGCCTGCCTGCAAGCCGTGGAGGTGTCACAATTTGGTCCGCTGCGCCCTGCTTGCCATCGTTCACCACCAGGTTCACCCAATGGGCTGTGTACGTAATGTAGCGGCCCTGCCCGTGCTTGGCAGACCAGGCATCCGTGGTCAGGTGTACCCTTGACCCAACGCTCTTCGCAAGAGATGACACCACTTGCCTCTCAACTTCACGGTGCAGTTGGGGTATGCAAAAAATAAGTGCGGCCTGGCATCTTCCACTGCGGTGTTCCGATGGCCACAAATTTACGGAAGGCCTCAGAGTCCACCAGCCGGTATGGTAACAGCTGCCGAGCTAACAGTTCCGCCACGCCAGCTGTCAGACGCCGGGCAAGGGGGTGACTGGCCGAAATTGGCTTCTTCCGCTCAAACATTTCCTTCACGGACACCTGACTGCTGCTGTGGGCAGAGGAGCAAGAACCGCTCAAGGGCAGAGGCGGAGTGGAGGAGGGTGCCTGTGAAGGTGGAAGGGAGAAAGCGGCAGAAGCAGATGATGCACCTGATGGAGGAGGAAGAGGAGAAGGAGGGTGGCTTTGCTTTTGTGTGCTGCTGCTGCTTTTGCTCAGGTGACCATCCCATTGCTGTTTGTGCCTTTTCTCCAGGTGCCTTCGTAAGGCACTTGTCCCTACGTGAGTGTTGGCCTTTCCACGGCTCAATTTTTGTTGGCAGAGCGAACAGATGGCTTTGGTCCGATTTGAGGCACACACATTAAAAAATTTCCACACCGCTGAGCCACCCTGGGATGTGGGCACTATGGGGACCTCAGCAGCTGATGCTGAAGGGCAAGTTGGCTGGCTGTACATAGGTGGCGATACATGGTGCCGGACTCTGCCACCAGCTGTTTCTGACGAAGAGCTGCCCCAGCTTCTTTCAGCAACTTCTCTCCTCCTACTACTCTCTGACTCCCCCTCTGAACTGTCCCCCTCTTCATCTCCTCTATTGGGAACATACAGAGGATCCCTATCATCGTCATCATCGTAGTCATCCTGCCCAGCTTCGCTTGACTCAGAAAAATCCAAACATGCACCATCAGTAGGTCCTTCATCCTCCTTACACGTTACATCCATAGTGTTGCCGCGTAACGCAGACATATGAGCTGGTGAAAATTCATCTGGCTGTAACAACAATGGCTGTGCATCAGTGATTTCACCACTAAATAATTCTTGCGAAGTGTCAAATGCAGCGGAAGTGGTGCTAGTAGTAGCGCTGGTGGCTGAGCAAGATGAGGTGTTCTGTGTCGCTAAATACTCAACCACGTCCTGACAATCTTGGGACGTGATGGGACGTGCCTTCTTCCGAGCACTGTACTGTGGGCCAGGTCCACACGAAATTACATTTACACGACCTCGCGCAGACCTGCCGGGTGGCCTTCCTCTGGCTCTGGCACTACCTCTTCCTCTACCTGTTTTGTCCATATCGGGTATGCACGGAGTGGTATATCACACTGCGTGCACTCACGTAGGTAGGTGGGTTCACTTAACTGCACAGGTATGCGCACTGATGCGGTGGGTTCACTGAACAGAACAGGTATACAGTGGCGGGTTCACAGAACAGGTATGCAGTGGCGGGTTCACTGAACACAACAGGTATGCAGTGGCGGGTCCACTGAACAGAACAGGTATGCAGTGGCGGGTTCACTGAACACAACAGGTATGCAGTGGCGGGTTCACTAAACAGGTATACAGTGGCGGGTCCACTGAACAGAACAGGTATGCAGTGGCGGGTTCACTGAACACAACAGGTATGCAGTGGCGGGTTCACAGAACAGGTATGCAGTGGCAGGTTCACTGAACACAACAGGTATGCAGTGGCGGGTTCACTAAACAGTACAGGTATACAGTGGCGGGTTCACTGAACACAACAGGTTTGCAGTGGCGGGTTCACTGAACAGGTATACAGTGGCGGGTTCACTGAACACAACAGGTATGCAGTGGCGGGTTCACTAAACAGTACAGGTATACAGTGGCGGGTTCACTGAACACAACAGGTATGCAGTGGCGGGTTCACAGAACAGGTATGCAGTGGCAGGTTCACTGAACACAACAGGTATGCAGAGGCGGGTTCACTAAACAGTACAGGTATACAGTGGCGGGTTCACTGAACACAACAGGTATGCAGTGGCGGGTTCACTGAACAGGTATACAGTGGCGGGTTCACTAAACACAACAGGTATGCAGTGGCGGGTTCACTAAACAGTACAGGTATACAGTGGCGGGTTCACTGAACACAACAGGTATGCAGTGGCGGGTTCACTAAACAGGTATACAGTGGCGGGTCCACTGAACAGAACAGGTATGCAGTGGCGGGTTCACTGAACAGGTATACAGTGGCGGGTTCACTGAACACAACAGGTATGCAGTGGCGGGTTCACTAAACAGTACAGGTATACAGTGGCGGGTTCACTGAACACAACAGGTATGCAGTGGCGGGTTCACAGAACAGGTATGCAGTGGCAGGTTCACTGAACACAACAGGTATGCAGTGGCGGGTTCACTGAACAGGTATACAGTGGCGGGTTCACTGAACAGAACAGGTATGCAGTGGCGGGGTCACTAAACAGGTATACAGTGGCGGGTCCACTGAACAGAACAGGTATGCAGTGGCGGGTTCACTGAACACAACAGGTATGCAGTGGTTGATTCACTGAACAGGTATGCAGTGGTGGGTTCACAGAACAGGTATGCAGTGGTGGGTTCACAGCACAGGTATGCAGTGGTGGGTTCACTGAACAGGTATACAGTGGCGGGTCCACTGAACAGAACAGGTATGCAGTGGCGGGTTCACTGAACAGAACAGGTATACAGTGGCGGGTTCACAGAACAGGTATGCAGTGGCAGGTTCACTGAACACAACAGGTATGCAGTGGTGGGTTCACTGAACAGGTATACAGTGGCGGGTCCACTGAACAGAACAGGTATGCAGTGGCGGGTTCACTGAACAGAACAGGTATACAGT